>NW_028276433.1:600000-767500 GCF_052056855.1 Sturnus vulgaris | reverse complement strand
TACCCTAACCCGTACCCTAACCTGTACCCTAACCCTAACCCTAACCCTAACCCTAACCCTAACCCGTACCCTAACCCGTACCATAACCCGTACCCTAACCCTAACCCGTACCCTAACCCTAACCCGTACCCGTAACCGTACCCGTACCCGTACCCGTACCCTAACCCTAACCCTAACCCTAACCCTAACCTGTACCCGTACCCGTACCGTAACCCTAACCCGTACCGTATCCCGTACCCTAACCCTAACCCTAACCCTATCCCGTACCCTAACCCTAACCCGTACCCTAACCCTAACCCTAACCCTAACCCTAACCCTAACCCGTACGCTAACCCGTACCCTAACCCTAACCCTAACCTGTACCCTAACCCTAACCCGTACCCCAACCCGTACCCTAACCCTAACCCGTACCCTAACCCTAACCCTAACCCAACCCTAACCCGTACCCTAACCCTAACCCGTACCCTAACCCTAACCCGTACCCTAACCCTAACCCTAACCCCTACCCTAACCCGTACCCTAACCCTAACCCGTACCCTAACCCTAACCCTAACCCGTACCCTAACCCTAACCTGTACCCTAACTCTACCTCGTACCCTAACCCGTACCCTAATCCGTACCCTAACCCTATCCCGTACCCTAACCCATACCCTAACCCGTACCCTAACGCTAACCTGTACCCTAACTCTACCCCGTACCCTAACCCGTAACCTAACCCTATCCCGTACCCTAACCTGTACCTTAACCCGTACCCTAACCCGAACCCAACCCGAATCTGAACCCTAATCCTAAGTAGGGTTAGAGGGGGGCTAAGGTTCTTGTGGTCTAGGGTTTGAGTGGTCTAGTCTTATGGGGGTGTCTAGGGTTGGGAGTGTGTTTAGGGATGGGAGCCTGTCTAGGGATGGGGGCATGTTTAGGGATGAAGCCGTGTGTAGATTTGAGGAGGTTTTTAGGGACGGGGTTGTCTAGGGTTGAGGGGGTGTCATAGGATGGGGGGGGTGTCTAGTGATGGGGGGTGTCTATTGATGGGGGGTGTTTAGGGGTGGAGTGGTCTAGAGATAGGTCTGAGTGTAGGCTTATGGGCTTGTCTAGGGTTCTGCTGACTACAGGGTTATTGGGATTCTAGATTTCAGGAGGAAGCAGACACTATAGCAGACAGGAATCTAGAACCAAAGGCATACTGGAAGGCATCTGAATTGAACTGTATCCAGAGTGCAAGGCAGAGAGGATGCTAGAACCAAATCTGGACTGGAATGCAGTCAGGAATCTACAATCGAAGGTACAGTGGAAGGCTGAGAGGAGTGTAAAAGCAAAGTCAGAGTGGCAGGCAGAGAGTGTGTAGAAGCGAAGGTAAAGGCAAAGGCGAGCAGGAAGGCAGATGTGAATGCAGAGTGGAAGTGAGAAGAGAATGGACAGCAACACACATGGACGTCTTTAGGGAAAAAAGGCCAACCTTAATGTATGGACAGTCCGTATTTAAAGCATGTTACCTGGAGCTAGGACAGGACAGTAGTTGATTGGACAATTGGGAAAAACATCCATGGGGCAGTACCTTTATATCCCACAGGAAAGACACGAGGTGTTAATGTTTATTATGAATTCCACTCTTTTTCACCACCTCGGGATGCTTCCTCCATAACTGAAGCTGGAGTCAGCTTGTGAGCCTGGGAATGGAGCTGAGAGTCAGGAGAAATTCAGGCCTGCAAAAAATTTGCAAGCTCTAACTGCCTAGCTCTCTAAATGTATGTGCCCACAGGTAGAGGCTAAAGCAGAAGAGAGGTGAGAGCTGAAGGCAGTACCTAAGGCATGTGGGAAGGTAGAGGCAAGCAGTGGTGTTTTGGAGGACATTAGGTGGAGAAAGAAGTGGTGAGGGAAGGGAGGGAAGAGGGGATGGAAGAGGGGAGAGAAGAGGGGAGGGAAGAGGGAAGAGAGGAGGGAAGGGGGAAGAGAAGGGAGGATGGAAGAGGGGAGGAAGAGGGAAGAAAGGAGGAAAGGGAGAAAGGAGGGGAGGGAGTGGAAGGGGGAAAGAGGGAAGGGGAAAGGGGGGGAGGGGGGGCACGGAGGGGGCGCAGGGGGTAACGCAGGGGGGGGCAGTCAAAAACCCTAACCCTAAACCCTAACCCTAGCCAAGATGGCCACCCCCTGCTGCCACGGGGTTGGGGCCGAACATGGAGGCCCCCGAGAGGCCATGTGGTTGCTTTGCAAGATGGCTGCTCCCGTGTGTCCACGTGACGCCGGACAAGATGGCGGCCCCCTGACCCCAGCGGGCTCCTTCTTCTCTCGTGTTTCTGCAGCCTATGGTGGCCCGCGTGCAGGTGTGGGGGCGGTCTTGGTGATGGGTCTCGCAGGGGTCGGGGGCCCGGAGGCCAGTCGTGGCAACCAGGGTCAGGCTGCTGCCGGGTACGGGCTGGCCGCGCCGGGGGTGGGGTGGCGTTGGGCGTTGGGTCAGTATGGTGACACGCTCCTGTGAGTGGGTTTGCCGTAGCGCCGCTGGGGTGGAGCGGTGCCATGACGCGAGGGAGCGGGGTGGGCGCACGGGGAACGGGACAGAGCGGGGCGGTCGAACGATGCTGCGTAAGGCGGGCCTGCGAGGCATGGTCGGGGAATGGCAGGGGGGATGGCGGGGACGCGGCGGCATTGGGGTGCAGCTGCCTCGGTGGCACCGCTCTATATGGGTGGGCCAGCTGCGGTTGGGTGCGGCGGAATGGCCCGAGCAGGGTCGGGGCGCTGGGGAGGGACCACCAGGGGGTCGGGGCTTCTAGTTCGGGTCCTGTACGCATCGGGGGTGGCTCGGGTGGTCCTGCCCAGGGGTGGGGCTCAGCGCGGGATGGCCGGGCCGGCGTCGGGTCGTGCGTGGACACAGCTGGGAGGGGGCGCGCCGGTCAGGAGTGCTGGGGGCGGGCGGGGGCTACGTCTACGGCTCCCACTCTGCCGCCAAGAGGCACCGCGCTGGGTTGCTGCCGGGATTTTGGGCAAGCTCCCCCTGCGGCCACGGGGGTTGGAGCTGTGCCGGGGACCCTGCGAGGGGGCGGCGGTTTCTTCGGGGTGCCTGGGACCAGCTGGGACACGGGAACTGCCCCTGCGGGCCCGGGGACCCAGGGCTCCGCCTGTCCCGGCGATGCGCGGGGCTTTTTCTCTGGCATGGGCGGGGGTTCTTTATGGGACTGCTCGGGCTGGGGGTGCCAGATCTGGGGCGTGGGTTAGGGGGCTGCGACTACGGGTGGGCTCGTTTCCTCTCCCGCACTGCCTTCTGTGTGAGCGTCTGTCGTTGCGACTGCTCTGCAGGCTTTTCGGCCTCTGGAACTGTGCCGGCCTGCCCGGTGCTGGGCGTGGCGAGGGATGGTGGGTGAGCTCTGTGTCGGCTGTGGTTGTCTGCGTTTGTGTGTCCCCTTGGGAGGTGATCTGGGGTTTGTCCTGCTCTTCTGTGTGGAGTTGCGTTGGGTGAGGGTGTGCTTCTGTGTTGGCTGGGCTATTTCTTCGTTGGTGCAGGGCGGGGTCTAGATTGGGAACCGTGGTATTGCTTGTTGTGGTGTGGTGATGGCTTGGGATTGCTGGGGATTCCTTGATGGGCCGAAGGGCTTGGGCATGGGGTGCGGTTTTGGAGGGCCCCTGGTTGTTGGTTGGCTTTGGTGGCTTGGCATGGCGGGGTGCTTCCGGCCATTTGGCTGCAATCTGGCTGTTTTATGGCAGGTTGTGGGTTGGATGGTTTGCTTGCCTTTCTGTGTCGGGGGCTTTTACATGGGTGGCCGTGGTGTGCGTACTGGGGGGTCTACGGTTGGGGAGGAGCATCTGGGGTTCGATGGGGGTCTAGGGTTAGGGGGCGTCTAGGCTTGTGGGGGCATCCGGGATTGTGCGGGTGTCTAGGGCTGGGCAGACTCTGGGGTTCAGGGAGTGTCTAAGGTTTGAGGAGGTTTAGGGTGGGGGGCATCTTGGGTTAGCTGGGGGTATGGGGTTTGTGGTGTGTCTAGGGTTCTGGGGGTGTCTAGGGTTGTGGGGGCGTTTAGGATTAGCCTGGCTCTAGGGTTGGGGCTTGTCTAGGGTTTGGTGATGTCTAGCGTTGGGGGGCATCTAGGGTTCGCTAGGAGTCTAGGGTGAGGGGGTCGTCTAGGGTTATAGGGGTGTCTGGGGTTCACTGGGGATCTAGGCTTAGGGGAGCTTCTAGGGTTCTGGTTTGGAGGCTCTAGGGTTTAGGGGGTGTCTAGGGTTTAGGGATGTGTAGGGTTCTCTGGGGGTCTAGGGTTAGAGGAACATCTACGGTTTTGAGGGCGTGTAGGGTTGTGGGGGCATCTAGGGTTGGCTGACTCTGGGGTTGGGGGTGTCTAGTGTTTGGGGGGCATCTGGGGTTCATTGAGGGTCTAGGTTTAGGGGGCGTCTAGGTTTCTGGGGGTGTCTAGGGTTGTGGGGGCGACGAGGGTTGGGCTGACTGTAGGGTTACGGGGGTCTCTAGGGTTTGGGGATGTCTAGAGTTGGCTGGGGATCTAAGGTTAGGGGGACATCTAGGGTTTTGGGGATGACTAGGATTATGGCGGTGTCTAGGGTTGTGGGGGAGTCTGGGATTAGGGGAGCTTCTAGGGTTATGGAGTATCTGAGTTGTGGGGGTGTCTAGGGTTGGGCTGGCTCTAGGGTTGGGGGTGTCTAAGGTTTGGGGGTGTTTAGGTTTAGGGGGACATCTAGGGTTCACTGAGGATCTAAGCTTAGGTGAGCGTTTGGGATTTTGGGAGCGTCTAGGGTTGTGGGTGCGTCTAGGGTTGTGGGTGTGTCTAGGGTTGAGCTGGCTCTAGGGTTAGGGTGGTGTCTCTGCTTTGCTGGGGGTCTAGGTTTAGGGGAGCTTCTAGGTTTCTGGGGCGTCTAGGTTTGTGGGGGCTTCTAGCTTTAGGCTGACTTCGGTTAGGGAGGTGTCAAGTGTTGGGGATGCCTAGCATTAGGGGGACATCTAGGGTTTGCTGACGGTCTGGAGTTAGGGGGATTTAGGCTCAGAGGGGTGTCAAGTGTTTGGTGGTGTCTAGGGTTAGGCTAGCTCTAGAGTTACAGGGATTTTCTAAGGTTACAGGGATGTCTGGCGTTCGCTGGGGATCTGGGGTTAGTGAGGCTTCTAGGGTTCTGAGGGCGTCAGGGGTTGTGGGGGTGTCTAGGGTAATGCTGGCTCCAAGGTTAGGAAGGTGTCTAGGATTTGGGGGTGTCTACGGTTAGGGGGAAATTTAGGGTTCGCTGAGGGACTAGGGTTAGGGGAGTGTCTAGGGTTAGGCTGGTATCTAGGGTTATGGGGGTGTTTAGGGTTCGCAGGGTGTCTGGGGTTAGAGGAGCTTCTAGGGTTCTGAGGGCGTCTAGGGTTGTGCAGGTGTCTAGGGTTAGGCTGGCTCACGGGTTAGGGAGGTGTCTAGGATTTGGGGGTGTCTATGGTTATGGGGAAATATAGAGTGCACTGAGGGACTAGGGTTAGGGGTGTGTCTCGGATTAGGGGGGTATCTAGGGTTATGGGGGTGTGTGGTTTTCGCTGGGGGTCTCGGGTTAGGGGATCTTCTAGGGTCCTGGGCGTGTCTAGGGTTGTAGAGTTGTCTAGGGTTAGGCTGGCTCTTGGGTTAGGGGTGTGTGTAGGGTTTGGGTGTGTCTAGGGTTTGAAGGCCATCTAGGGTTCACTGAGGGTCTAATTTTAGGGGTGCATCTGAGGTTTTGGGGGTGTCTAGGGTTGGCTGGTTCTTGGCTTCAGGAGGTGTCTAGGGTTTGGGGGTGTCTAGGGTTATGGGGACATCTAGTGTTTGTTGAAGGTCTAATTTTAGGGGAGCATCTGAGGTTTAGGGCGTGTATAGGGTTTTGAGGGCATCTTGGGTTGGGCTGGCTCTAGGTTTAGGGGGTGTCTAGGGTTATGTGGTTGTCTTATGTGGGGGTTGTGTTATGTGGGGGTCTAGGGTTACAGGAGCTTCTCGGGTTCTGAGGGCATCTAGGGTTGTGGGGCTTCTAGCTTTAGACTGAGTCTAGGCTTAGGTCTGGGGGTGTCTAAGTTTCTGGGGGCAACGAGGGTTGGGCTGACTGTAGGGTTACGGGGGTTTCTAGGGTTTGGGGCTGTCTAGAGTTGGCTCGGAGTTTAGGGTTGGGGGGACATCTAGGGTTCTGGGGGTGTCTAGGGTTGTGGGGGCGTCTGGGATTAGTGGAGCTTCTACAGTTATGGAGCGTCTGGGGTTTTGAGGGTGTCTAGGCTTGGGCTGGCTCTGGGGTTGGGGGGTGTCTAGGGTTTGGGTGTGTCTAGTTTTAGGGGCATGTCTAGGATTCGCTGAGGGTCTAGGGTTAGGGGTTATGTGTGAGGTTTTGGGGTGTCTATTGTTGTGGGGATATCTAGGCTTGGGGTGACTCTACGGTTTGGGGGGTGTCTGCGGTTTGGGAATGTCTAGGGTTCACTGGGGTTCTAGTATTAGCAGAGCAACTAGGGTTATGAAGGCGTCTAGGGTTATGGGGGCATCTAGGTTTGGGCTCACTCTAGGGTTAGGGGGGTGTCTTTGCTTTGGGATCTCTAGGGTTAGGGGGGCCTCTGGATTTCGGTGAGGGTCTTAGGTTTTCTTTGTCCAAATAGACTGGGATTACTCCCATACCACAGCTGGAACCACCTGGAACCCTGGCTTCTCATGGAGTGCCAAAAGCCCCGTCCTAACTGGTCTCAGGAACCCGGCAAAATGAGTTTTGTTTCACAGAGGAAAGGGCCACAGTTTTTGTCCAGATACCTGTGCCCCCCACCAGGCTTCTGCCTGCTAAAATTCCAAATGGACCGGGATTGCTTCCATACCACAGCTGCCCCCACCTGTAATCCTGGCTCTCTTTCGGGTGCCAAAAGCCTCCTCCTAACTGGTCTCAGGAACCCTGGGAGGGTGAGTGTTGTTTCACAGGAAAATTGGGCAACTCCCCATGTCCAGTGATGCTGGGCCTGGGCCTGGGCTTCTGCCTGCTAAAACTCAGAACAGACCAAGTTTTTTTTCCGGTTTTGTTTAACAGCGAAAAGGACCGCTATTCATGTCCAGAGCCATGTTCCGGCCTTCAGCTTGAAAAAATTACAAATGGAGCGTGGTTTCTCCCAGCCCCAAGCTGCCACCACTTAGAAGCCTGGCTGCCTTTGGGGTGCCGAAACCCTCCTCTGTGCACATCTCAGGAACCCTGGAAGCGTGAGTGTTGGATTCGCAGGGAAAAGGCCATCAGATTCTATCCTGGGGCCTGTGACCAGGAGCAGTCATCTACATGTTAAAATTCCAAATGGAGCATGGTGTCACCCAGACCTCAGCGGCATCCAGCTGTGACCCTGCTGCTCTTGGAGTGCCAAAAGCCTCCTCGTAGCTGATTTCAGGAACCTGGCAAGGGTAAGATTTGTTTCACAGGGAAAAGGGCCAGACTTCGTGTCCAGGGACCTGTGCACCAAACCAGGCTTCTGCCTGCTAAAATTCCAAATGGACCGGGATTTCTCCTGGCCCCAAGCTGCCACCACCTGTAACCCTGGCTGCCCTTGGAGTGCCGAACGCCTTCTCCAAACTCAATTTGTCTTTTTGACTTCTAAATCTATTTTAAATTATTTTCAGAAATGTAATTTCAAGTAAATTGTTCTGATTAATATTTGATCTTTGTAACTTTATAATTTACCTCTTTGTCTAGGGTTGGCCTGTTCATTTTTAATTAGTTTAGTGGAGGGGGAAAATGTAAAATTTTCCACTGCAGTAGTAATGGAATAGTACTACAAAATAGGAATAAAATACTAAGTACAAATGTATTTTTATACTGATAGAATTGAGGGCTAATATTATATTAAATCACATTGAATTTCCTAGCATCCTAAACTGCTGGAGTTGATATAATAAACGTAGAAAAAAGGGACATGCTAAGCATGCCAAAGCATACCTCATATTTGTAGGAGATTCTTGCTTGTAAACGTCTCCTGACACTTGCCATCTCTGCATGTGTTCTTTACATCTATTTTATTTTCAGAGGAAGGGTCGCACGCTTCTTGGTGTTTTCAATTGCACCAGAACTCCCGGTAGAAGTCGAAGACTTAGATCCGATATCCTGGAACCTCTAGTTGACACTGAAACAATTAACACGAGACTGGGCTGCTGTGAAGGAATTACTCCAGGATGAGGAGCTCTTTTTTGGTCTTCAAGCAGGTAGTAGTTTATTTTGTAACACCTAAGACTCTTCTTAAACATTTTTTTTTTCTAACAGAGGAAAGTATGTAGTGTGACTCAGTATATTTGAAAAGTATTTTTAGTGGTTTGTTAGGTGACATAGCGATCACTTCACTTTTTGAAGTAATCTGTATTATCATAGTGGTATTTTTCTCAAGTATTTTGCTTAGAAAAGTTAAATTTCTCTGATCAAGTGTGTAGAAGTCTGTGAGCCAATAGCTCCAGCAGAACTCCCGGGGCTGCTTCTTTGGGATGTAATACGGAACCTAGCGATATTCCTGCTCTGCAAACGTGGGAGGGAGTGGAACGGCAAGTGGTGAAACTTGACTGCTCCTTCAATCCCAGAACACCTGGGTTTAAGTTCCATCAGCCAGAGGATGGAATGAACCCTGGTGCCAGCCATCCTGGGGGCACTGGACTGCTGTTACCATCTTCTCTATTATCTTTTGCATGATGTGATTCTCCCTTGATGAGAGAAGGCAGAAAATGTGGTAGGAGGGGGAGCTCATTTCGTTTCTGTGGACTCCAGGCTTGGGGCAGCTGCAGAGAGCTTTGGTTTCAAATAATACTGCACAAACACAGTGAACTTGAACCTCTTGGGCACTTTTGGATCCCTCTGTGCCACTCCTTCTCTGATACTTTACCTGCGAGGTGTGGGCTCAGAAACACCTGCCCCTCCTGGATGGGTTTTTGTTGGGAAGGATGAATTAGGGAAACCTTATAAGTACGAGTGCCTAGCAAAAGACTTTGAGAATATGGAAAATATAAGCAAAATAGAAATGATAGCAATTTTCGACTGTGTGGCTGAAAGCTACTGAATGCCTGAAGGCCCCTTTGTTTAGATAATGTTAGATGCTGAGAATACCAAAAAGCAAACAGACATCCTCCCTAGACATGCCAGGAAGGGTCCCAGATAAAATTGAGAGATAAGAAAAGCAGTAAAACATGGTAATATAGTGATTCCTTTCGGTTGCATGCAAATGTTAGAGAATTTGTATCTTGTATTAGATTGGTTAGTGGCAATTAGAATATTCAACATAGATTTATTGTATTGTAAACGGGAAAATATCTCTCTTACTCTCTTACTCTCTTACGCTCCCTTCGCTCTTGCTTTCTTACTCTCTTCTCTTACTCTTGCTCTATCCCTCTCTCTCTGTCCTGCTCTGAGCTGCAGCTGCAGTTCCTAGCAGGGCCTCATATATAGCCACGCCCTATGAAATAAACTGCAAACTTCAAGACCAGAATACAGAGAGCGCCTGAGTTTGTTCCGACCATCCCAACGCAGTAATTCCCACAGGTTTTTGCAGGTACAAATTTATTTTCTTAGAGAAGCCATTGGGTGTAATAAAAATCTATGGAAAACAGGTGGTTGGTACACTAGCTGATAGTAGGTCTTGGGTTTTTCTTCTTTTCTTTAACTTTTTCTTAAGAGAACCTTTAAACTGGAAAACTGAAGGGGGGTGGGGTTGCTTCTCATTTTTTGAAGAATTGCTGTGGATTAAGGTATGTCAAGTGACACCACCAAAATAAGATTGGAAGAACTGAGTTTCAGGACTCTGCACTTAATTCTTTTAATGTGTTTGTGTGGGTGCAGGAAATGCCAAATCCCAGAGCAATTCTGTCTGTAACATTAAGTGCAACATCTTTAAAGCCAAGTGCTCGGTGTGGGGTTTTCACCTATGTTTTTATGGTCTAAAGGCTTTTCTTGAGCCCCAAAAGCCACAAGGAACTTGCCAGAAGCAGGCCTTCATTGCATAGCTGGGATTTCAATTTGCTCTTGGATTCTTCCTTCCAATCTTCTCCTGGGTTCTTGTGCCAGCAGAGATCCTCTGACCCCAGAGCCATACAGGGTGTCTGTTGCCTTGATAAATGGGAATGAAGTTGGCCGAGTCTGTCAGGAAAACAAAAATATCCTGGAGTTTGTTTGGCCAAAGATGGACCATGAAGATGTCTGTACTAGCGGTGGGTGTGAGTGCTGATCCTTTTGGGTTGTGTGGTGCCCCTGGCCCTTCAGAAGTCAGGGCAAGGCTGAAGGAAGGAGGGAAGCTGCCAGAGCTGCAGGTGGGGACAGTATTGGCTGTTTCAAACTGCTTGGTGCAGAACTAGAAGAATAGCTTTCCTCCTTTCTCTCCATCACTGACCAGAATATTAAGATGAAGCTGCGCTAAGCTGTGTCTTTTGTGGGTTGTTGTTTGGTTGGGGTTTTTCTGGCTTTTGAATGTATTTCCAAGTGGTGCAGTGAGGAGCAAGTTGCTGGGTTACATGATTTCTGACTGACATATCACAGAAATGGGCATCTGTGTGTGCATGTGCTTCCTAGCAAATCTAGATGTGATGTGGAAATCCTAAGGGAGGATTTCCAGCCTTGACTACATGTGACACAGGCTTCTGAAAATGGAACTGACCTTGGCAGAATAGCAGCTGTGAAGGGAAACAGAACTAAAATACATGTAAGCAGAAAAACCGAATGAAGTGGTACTTCTTGGTCCTGCGTGCACTTTGTGCCACTGCTTGCTGTGAACACTTGGTGTTACAGCTCAGTGTAGGCCACTTCAGTGTTTGATGGGTTTGATTTTTGTGGTCAGTTAGTTCCTCTAAACAACTCCCCTCCTTTACTGGACACATCCCTGGAGTGGGACCAGATTCACCCTTACCCTGGAGGAATTCTCTGCTCCTCTGGAGAGGGGATGAAGCCAAGGGTTATGAGCAAAGGAAAACAACCAAATCGTGGGCATTATGTCCTCGATGCACGCAGCACCATGTGTTTTCCAAGTTCCCAGCACTGATGAATCTGAACAAGAAAATGCCTGTTCCTTCACTTCTCCAGCTCTCCCCCCACACCTCCCCTGCTTCCCTTGCTCTTATCCTTGGTGTGCCAAGGTCCTGCATCTCCCTGGCTCTCCAGATGTAGCTCACCTTGTCCTGCCTGTGGCTGATAAAATATGGACCCAAGATGCTTTTTACCAGTAATCCATTATTTTAAAGAAACAAAGAGCATACAATGTGGTCTTTAGCAAATACATCCAAATAAGGGACTCTGCTTTTCCTGTAGTTCTCTTTCCTGTTTTCACCTGGGCTTGAAGGATGGGCATGGCCTGTATTTATCATATGAAAGTGATGTTACTAAATTTGTCCAGAAGTTTTGATTATTATTATTACTCATTTTCTGATAGAAAACAGTCTAATTTTGCCTTTCCCACGTTGTTTCCAGGTGCTCCCCAGGATGGATATCTGTGGTCTCAGACCACAGTGATTCCCTAGGAGGAAGGGGAGCCTTTGCCTCACCTGCACAGCTCAGGTGGATGGGACAGAATTGGTCTGGCCTGACAAGGTATGAACATCTGTCTGTGTTCTGGAGTGCCTTGAAACCTTTCTCTGTCAGGTTTTGGAGGGGTTTCTCTTTGGGATTTCTTGTGATGCAGCACCACGGGTATCCCTTTGTGCAAAGTCCAGTGCTAAAGGATTGAATAACGGACAAGTGGGGTCTGGGATGAAAATGGTTCTGTTAAAATTAAGGAAAGAATGCAATAAGAAAAATTAGTATCCTTTTAATGTCTGAAATAATTAGGAATAAAAATGCTGGAGAAGGGCACTCTGAATTGGTGTCACCTGTCATGGATAAAACCCCACAGTGAGCATCAGAGCAGAAGTGTGAGGGCTGGAATCCTTCTGCAGTGGACTTAATTTTCTTTTCCTCCTCTCTTTCAGGACAGGAAAAATCATTACACTCCTCCCATCATTGCCAAGAGCTGTGGTGTTTGAGCAGCCAAAGCCAAGAGGCTTCAGCACCAGAGGTCTGTGCCTGGAGGGCTCCTGGTCCTGCCCATGATGTGGGGTAACTCAGAGAATGCAGGGATCCTCTTTTTCTCCCTGCTGGGATTAACTGCCTAGGGAATCTGGGATCTGGGTGAAACTCCAGCTCTCCTGGTGTTCAGGGGTGCAAGGTCTGAGGGACTGCGCTTACCCCGTGGCTTTCCAGTTCAGCAGGAAAAAGAGGAAATGGAGTGCCAGACCGTGTCCCGTCAGGCTGTGTTTCCCTCTGAGGAGAGAGAGACTGGGCTGAGGTGGGATTCCTGGGAGTGCTCGGATGAGCAATCCAGGGAACAGGGAGCTTGGGATTGCCGCTGCTGCTGGAACCATTGCCTTAGGTCTGCTCCCTTTGTGCCTGTGACAAGTGGGATTGGTGCTGGAGAGAGAGGTGCTGTTAGGAACAAAAGGTGGAATGAATCCTCTCTGGGGATGTGCAGTGAAGGACTGAATAGCATGGAAGGAGAGTATTTATAAACTATATCACTGTTTCTCCCCAAATTGGGGTGGAGCAGTGATGGGGGTGGTTAGGTTTGGTCTGGGCCTGTTATTCTTTGTGCAATTTTAAAATTCTGTTGTATGATTTACTGTCTGGTATCTCTCTAACAAAAGCTGACAGAAATTTAGGTTAAGGATTAGAATTTGGGTCCATTCATTGCAAAAAATTTGCCAAGGCTGGAGGACTGGGGTGATGACTGCTCTCAGGAAAGGTTACTTATTAATACTGTGTCAGATTTCCTGCAGTGACTGTCAGGCCTAAATGGCGGTGAGTTCCTGCTCTTCTCACGGGAGGATTGGAAGTAATTTCAGTAGAATTAGAGATTTTAGAAAAATCCAGCTAAAAAATTCACCTCTGTACCCCCTAGGTTTTCCCAGTTTTTCCCAGCTAGGAGCTGCACAGAAGTCAGGCAGGGCCATCAGGGAACAGCTGTAAATTCAAAGGCACAAACAGGAGATGTACCAGCAAAGGGCAGGAAAGGGGAGAGGTTTCAGAAAACATTTCTGTGGTCTAATTAATAATAATTTCTGATTCCCCAGTGAGAAGAACACGAACTCACGGCCATTCAGGCCTGACAGTCCCCTGCAGCAAGAGTTAAGCACGCATCCACAGAGGCAAGTCTGGCATCTGAAAGAAAAAAAACCCAGAAGAAAAAGGTGATCTCTTTTGCTTCAAAGTTATTTCAAGTTCTTAAAGCCCAACCAACATTTGCTCTTGATTTTGGTCGGGTGAATCATGGGCACGGGTCATGCCATTCATTTAGCTGAAAACCCGGGGTCATTTAGAGGGGACACAAGAACTGTTTGTGTAAGAAAATGTGAGGGGATGTCAAGGGGAGTGAGGTGGCATTTCTGAGGAGATTGCTGAGGTAATGGAAGGGAGTCCAGCAGACAATTTGTCTGGGAAATCCGAGGCCCCTGGGAAGCGCAGCCAAGGCTCTGCAGGGGTAGCAGGGAGGGCTCAGCACTCGAGACTCTCTGTGTCCTCCTTCCTCGGCAGCAGGCGGCCAGGAAGGGAGAGGCACCGTACGGGATTAAGCCGGAGGGAGCAAGAGGAGGAGCAGCCTCGGGCTGGAGAGGGGCAGGAGAAAGGCCAAGGGAGCTCCCTGGGGCCACCAGGGCCTGTGGGGAACAGAATGGACGCTTGGATGACCAGTGGAGGTGAGGAGTGGATCTGAGTTCATCTACAGGGAAATAAGTAGGGGATATTCTGGAGTGAAAAGTTGAGGTGATGAGTTCACCCACCTTGGCACAAATTGTGTTTGCACAAAGTGGGACCAGAGGTGAAGGTCAATCCAAAGTCAATCCTGCTTGACCTCTGAATTCCAAGATGAATTTTACAAGCTGCCAAATGAGGGATTAAAAATACACAAAAATGAAACCGAGAGCATTAATGAGGTTCCTGGAAGTCCATTACATTGTTGTCATAGAATTCTTAATGAGATTTGATCTTTTGATGACAACAAGGCAGTTCTTTGTGATCTCGAGCCCTGAACTGCAAATGTGATGCCAAACGCGAATTTTGACCTCAGGCTGGAATTGTGACTGCAAGCCATGAACAGATATTATGATTCCAAAATGGAATTTTGACCTCAAGCCTTGAACTGAAATTGTGATTCCAAACTGCAATTGTGACCTCAAGATCTGAACTTGAATTGTGATTCCAAAATGGACTTGCGACCTCAGACTGTAATTGTGACCTCAAGCCTTGAACTGCAATAGAGATTCCAAATCGGAATTGTGACCTCAGACTGGAAGTGTGACCACAAGCCTTGAAATGCAATTGTAATTCCAAACTGCAACTGTGACCTCAGACTGGAATAGTGACGCTGAGCTTTGAGCTGCAATTGTGATTCCAAACTGGAATGGAGACCTCAAGACTTGAACTGCAATTGTGATTCCAAACCGGAATTGTGACCTCAAACTGCAATTCTGACCTCAAGCCTTGAAATGTAATTGTGATTCCAAACCGGAATTGTGACCTCAGATTGGAATTGAGACCTCAAGCCTTGAACTGCAATTGTAATTCCAAACGGGAATTGTGACCTCACACTGGAATTGTGACCCTGAGCTTTGAACTGCAACTGGGATTCCATACTGTAATTGTGACCTCGAAGCTTGAAATGCAATTTTCATTCCAAACTGGAATTGTGAGCTCAGACTGCAATTGTGATCTCGAGCCTTGATCTGCAATTGTGATTCCAAACCGGAATTTTGATCTCAGAATGGAATTGTGATACAGAAATTACATTGTGATTCCAAACTGGAATGGTGAGCTCAAGCCCTGACCTGAAATTGTAAATCCAAAATGGAAATGTGACCTCAGACTGGAATAATGACCCTGAGCTTTGAACTGCAATTGTGTTTCCAGACTGGAATTTTGAACTCAGACTGAAATTGTGACCTCAAGCCTGGAGCTACAATTGGGATTCCAAACCAGAATTGTGACCTCAGACTGGAACTGTGACCTCAAGACTTGAAATACAATTGTGATTCCAAACGGGAATTGTGACCTCAGATTGGAATTGTGACCTCGAGCCGAGAACTGCAATTAATATTTCAGACTGGAATTGTGACATCAGACTGGAATTTGACCTGAAGCCTTGAAATGCAATTGTGATTCCAAACTCCAATTGTGACCTCAGACTGCAATAGTGACCTCGAGCTTTGAACTGCAATTGTGATTCCAAACTGGAATTGTGACCTCAGACTGGAATTGTGATCTCGAGCCCTGAACTGCAAATGTGGTTCCAAATGCGAATTTTGACCTCAGACAGGAATTGTGACCGCAAGCCATGAACAGATATTTTGATTTCAAACTGGAATTTTGACCTCAAGCCTTGAACTGAAATTGTGATTCCAAACTGCAATTGTGACCTCAAGATTTGAACTTGAATTGTGATTCCAATATGGACTTGTGAACTCAGACTGGAATTGTGACCTCAAGCCTTGAACTGCAATTGTGATTCCAAATCGGAATTGTGACCTCAAACTAGAATTGTGACCTCGAACCTTGATCTGCAGTTGTGATTCCAAAATGGACTTGTGACCTCAGACTGGAATTGTGACCTCAAGCCTTGAACTACAATTGTGATTCCAAACCGAAATTGTGACATCAGACTGGAATTGTGACAACAAGTCTTGAACTGCAGTTGTGATTCCAAACTGCAATTGTGACCTCAGACTGGAATTCTGACCTCGAGCCTTGAATAGCAGTTTTAATTCCAAACGGGAATTGTGGCCTCAGACGGGAATTGTGACCACGAGCCTTGAGCTACAGTTCTGATACCAAACTGGAATTGGTCGTCAAACTGGAATCGTGACCTCGAGACATGATCAGTAGTTGTGATTCCAAACCGGAATTGGGGCCTCAGACTGGAATTGTGATCTCGAGCCTTGAACTGCAAATGCGATTCCAAACGGGATTTGTGACCACACACTGAGGTTGTGACCTAGAGACATGATCTGCAGTTGTGTTACCAAACCAATATTGGGACCTCAGACTAGAATTGTGACCTCCAGGCTTGAACTGCAATTATGATTCCAAAGTCGAATTGGAGCCTCAGACTGGAATTGTGATCTCGAGCCTTGAAATGCAATTGTGATTCCAATCGGAAATTTTGACCTCAGACAGTAATTGTGACCTCACGCCTTGAAGTGCTATTGTGATTCCAAACTGTAATTGTGACCTCGAGCCTTAAATTGCAGTTGTGATTCCAAACGGGAATTGTGGCCTCAGAATGGAATTGTGACCCTGAGCCTTGAGCTGCAGTACTGATTCCAAACAGGAATTGTGTCCTCAGATTGGAATTGGGACTTCAAGACTTGAACTGCAAATGTCATTCCAAACTGGAATTGTGACCTCGAGCCTTGAACTGCAATTGTGATTCCAAACCAGAATTGTGAACTCAAGCCTTGAACTGCAATTGTGATTCCAACAGGAATTGTGACCTCAGACTGGATTTATGACCTCGAGCCTTGAATAGCAGTTTTAATTCCAAACGGGAATTGTGGCCTCAGAAGGGAATTGTGACCACGAGCCTTGAGCTTCAGTTGTGATACCAAACTGGAATTGGGTCGTCAAACTGGAATCGTGACCACGAAACATGAACAGCAGTTGTGATTCCAAAACGGATCTGGGGGCTTAGAATGGAATTGTGATGTCGAGCCTTGAACTGCCATTGTGATTCCAAACAGGAATTGAGACCTAAGACTGGAAGTGTGACCCTGAGCCTTGAACTGCAATTGTGATTCCAATCGGTAATTTTGACCTCAGACAGTAATGGTGACCTCACGGCTTGTACTGCAGTTGTGATTCCAAACCGGAATTTTGAGCTCAGACTGGAATTGTGACCCTGAGCTTTGAACAGGAATTGTGATTCCATAGTGGAATTGTGACCTCTAGCCTTCACTGCAATTGGGATTTCAAAATGGAATTGTGAGCTCAGACTGGAATTGTGACATAACATGGAATTGTGATTACAAACTAGAATTCTGCCCTCAGTCTTTAATTGTTATATAGAAGTGAAACTGTGATTCTAAACAGGTATTTTGAGCTCAGTCTGGAATTGTGATATAGAAAGGAAATTGTGATTCCAAACTGCAATTGTGACCTCAAGATTTGAACTTGAATTGTGATTCCAATATGGACTTGTGAACTCAGACTGGAATTGTGACCTCAAGCCTTGAACTGCAATTGTGTTTCCATAGTGGAATGGATACCTCAAGACTTAAACTGCAATTTTGCTCCCAAACTGGAATTGTGATCTCAGACTGGAATTGTGACCTCAAGCCTTGAAATGTAATTGTGATTCCAAACTGGAATTGTGAGGACAGACTGGAATTTGAACCTCAAGCCTTGTTCTGCAATTTTGATTCCAAACTGCAGTTGTGAGGTCAGACGTGAAATTGTGATTTTGAAATGGAATTGTGGTACCGAAGTAGAATTGTAATTCTGATACCGAATTTTGATTCCACAATGTGATTCCAAACCAGAATACTCATCCCAAAATGGAATTGTGACCTCAAACTGAAATCGTGATTCTAGACTGCAATTTTGACTTCAGTCTGTAGTTGTGACTTAGAAGTGGAATTGTGATTCCAAACAGGTATTGTGAGCTCAGTCTGGAATTGTGATATAGAAATGAAATTGTGATTCCATTCTGGAATTGTGAGCTCAGACTCGAATTGTGAGCTCAAGCCTTGAACTGCAATTGTGTTTCCATAGTGGAATTGTGACCTCTAGCCTTGAGCTGCAATTGTGATTCCAAACCCGAATTGTGACCTCAAACTGGAATTGTGACCTCAAGCCTTGAACTGCAATTGTGATTCCAAACTGGAATTCTGCCCTCAGTCTGTAATTGTGACATAGAAGTGGAATTATGATTCCAAACAGGTATTTTGAGCTCAGATTGGAATTGTGATATAGAAATGAAATTGTGATTTCAAAATTGACTTGTGACGTCAAACTCGGATTGTGACCTCAAGCTTTGAACAGCAAATGTGATTCCAAACGGGAATTGTGACATTAAGATTTTAACTTGATTTGTGATTCCAAAATTGACTTGTGACCTCAGACTAAAATTGTGATCTCGAGCCCTGAACTGCAATTGTGGTTCCAAAGGGGAATTTTGACCTCAAGATTTGAACTTGAATTTTGCCTCCAAAATGAACTTGTGACCTCCCACTGGAAGTGTGACCTCAAGCCTTGAAGTGCAATTGTGATTCAAAAACGGAATTGTGACCTCGAACTGGAATAGTGACCTAGAGCCTTGAGCTGCAGTTGTAATTGCAAACCGGATTTGTGCCCTCACACTGGAATTGTGACCTCACGCATTAAACTGCAGTTGTGATTCCAACCTGGACTTTTGACCTCAGACTGGAATTGTAACCACATGCCTTGAACTGCAATTGTGATTCTAAACTACTATTGTGACCTCAGTCTGGAATTGTGACCACAAGCCTTGAACTGCAGTTGTGATTCCAAACTGTAATTCTGACCTCAAGACTTCAACTTCAATTGTGATTCCAAAATGGACTTGTCAGCTCAGGCTGGAATTGTGACCTGGAGCCTTGAGCTAAAATTTAAATTCCAAACCTGAATTTTGATCTCAGACTGCAATGGTGACCGCAATCCATGAGCAGCTATTTTGTTTCCAAACTGGAAATGTGACCTCAAGATGTGAACTTCAATTGTGATTCCAACATGGACCTGTGACCTCAGACTAGAATTGTGACCTCGAGCCTTGAGCTAAAATTTTGATTCTAAACCGGAATTTTGATCTCAGACTGCAATGGTGACCGCAATCCATGAGCAGCTATTTTGTTTCCAAACAGGAAATGTGACCTCAAGATGTGAACTTCAATTGTGATTCCAACATGGACCTGTGACCTCAGACTAGAATTGTGACCTCGAGCCTTGAGCTAAAATTTTGATTCTAAACCGGAATTGTGAGCTCAAGACTTGATCTGCAACTGTAAATCCAAACTGGAATTGTGATCTCAGACTGGAATAGTGACCCTGAGCTTTGAACTGCAATTGTGATTCCATACTGGAATTGTGACCTCGAGTCTTGAACTGCAATTTTGATTCCATACTGGAATTGTGACCTCGAGCCTTGATCTGCTCATGTGATACCAAACAGGAAATGGGGCCTCAGACTGGAATTCTGACCCCGTGCCTTGAGCGGCCATTGTGATTCCAAACCGGTATTGGGTACCCAGAATGGATTCGTGACCTCGAGCCTTGAACTGCAGTTGTGATTCCAAAAGGGAATGTGGCCTCAGACTGGAATGTTGACCCCGAGCCTTGAGCTGCAGTTGTTATTCCAAACTGGTATTGTGATCTCAGACTGGAATTGTGACTTGGAGCCTTGAACTTTAGTTGTGATTCCAAACCGGAATTGTGGCCTCAGACTGGAATTGTGATCTTGAGTCTTGAGCTGCACTTGTGATACCAAACCAGAACTGGGGCCTCAGACTGGAATCCTGACCTAGAGCAATGAACGGCAGTTGCAATTCCAAACCGGTATTGAGACCTCAGACTGCAATTTGGACTTGGAGCCTCGATCTTTAGTTGTGATACCAAACAGGAATTGGGGGCTCAGATTAGAATTTTGATCTTGAGAATGTAAATGCAATTGTGATTCCAAACTGCAATTGTGACCTCAAGTCTTAAACTACACTTGCTATTCGAAACTGGAATTGTGAACTCAAGCCTTGAACTGTGATTCTGATTCCAAACTGGAATTGAGACCTCAAGCCTGGAACTGCTATTTTGGTACCAAACTGAATTTGTGACCTCAAGCCTTGAAAATCAATTGTGATTCCAAATCAGACTTGCGACCACACAATGGATTTGTGACCTCGAGCTTTGAGCTGTTGTTGTGATACCAAACCGGAAATGGGTCGTCAGTCTGAAATCGTGACCTGGAGACGTGAACAGGACTTGTGATAACAAACGGGAATTGGGTCCTCAGACTGGAATTGTGTCCTCGAGTAACTAATAGCAGTTGTGATTCCAAACCGGAATTGTGACCTCAGACTTGAATTGTGACCTCGTGACTTGAACTGCAAATGTGATTCCAAACTGGAATTGTGACCTCAAGCCTTGAAATGTATTTGTTATTCCAAACTGGAATTGTGAACTCAAATCTGGAACTGCAATTTTGTTACCAAACTGAAATTGTGATCTCAAGCCATGAACTGCAATTGTGATTATAAACTGGAATTGTGACCAGAACTGGAATTGTGACCTCTAGCGTGGAACTGCAGTTGTGATTCCAAACGGGAATTGTGGCCTCAGACTGGATTTGTGACCTCCAGCCTTGAACGGCAGTTCTGATTCCAAACGGGAATTTTTTCGCCTCAGACTGGAATTCTGATCCTGAGCGTTGATCTGCATTTTTGATACTAAAAGAGAATTGTGTCCTCAGACTGGAATCGTAACCTTGAACAATAAACAGCAGTTGTGATAGCAAACCGGTATTGGGACCTCAGACTGGAATTGTGACTTCGAGATTAGAACTTCAGTTGTGATTCCAAAGCGGAATTGTGACCTCAGACTGGAATTGTGACCCCGAGCCATTAAATGCAATTGTGATTCCAAACAGGAATTTTGTCCTCAGATTGGAATTATGACCTCAAGCCTTGAACTGTAATTGTTATTCCAAACTGGAATTCTGACCTCAGACTGGAATTGTGACCTGAAGACTTGAACATCAACTGTGATTCCAAAATTCACTTGTGACCTCAGACAGGATTTGTGACCTCAAACCTTGAACTGCAATTCTGATTCTAAATCGGATTTGTGACCACCCACTGGATTTGTGTCCTCGAGCCTTGATCTGCAGTTGAGATACCAAACTGGAATTGGCTCTAAAGACTGGAATCGTGACCTCAAGGCATGGACAGGGGTTGTTATTCCAAACGGGAATTGTGTCCTCATATTGGAATAGTGACATCGCGCATTTAACAGCAGTTGAGATTCCAAGTGGTATTGGGGTCTCAGACTGGAATTGTGACCTCAAGCCTTGAACTGCAATTGAGATTCCAAACTGGAATTGTGAACTCAAGCCTGGAACTGCAATTTTGGTACCAAACTGAAATTGTGAGCTCGAGCCTTAAACTGCAATTGTTATTCCAAAATTCACATGTGGCCTCCGACAGGATTTGTGACCTCAAGCCTTGAAAAGCAATTTTGATTCCAAACCTGATTTGTGGCCACACACTGGATTTGTGACCCCGAGCCTTGATCGGCAGTCGTGATGCCAAACCTAAATTTGGTCATCAGACTGGAATCGTGACCTCACCACCTAAACAGCGGTAGTGAAACCAAACCGGAATTGGGGCCTCAGACTGGAATTGTGACCTCTAGCAATGAACAGCTGTTGTGGTTCCAAATCGGTATTGGGACCTCGGACGGGAATTGTGATCGCAGGCCATGAAATGCTATTGTGATTCCAAACCGGAATTGTGTCCTCAGACTGGAATTGTGACCTCAAGCCTTGAACTGCACTTGAGATTCCAAACTGGAATTGTGAACTCAAGCCTGGAACTGCAATTTTGGTACCAAACTGAAATTGTGAACTCGAGCCTTGAACTGCAATTGTTATTCCAAAATTCACTTGTGAGCTCTGGCAGGATTTGTGACCTCAAGCCTTGAAATGCACTTTTGATTCCAAACCTGATTTTTGGCCACACACTGGATTTGTGCCCCCGAGCCTTGATCGGCAGTCGTGATGCAAAACCTAAATTTGGTCATCAGACTGGAATTGTGACCTCGAGACGTGAACAGCAGTTGTGATTCCAAATGGGAATTGTGGCTTCAGACTGGAATTGTGACCCTGAGCCTTGAGCTGCAGTTGTGATACCAAACCGATATTGGGACCTCAGACTAGAATTGTGTCTTCGACCCTTGGACTTTAGTAGTGTTTCCTGACAGGATTTGGGGCCTCAGACTGGAATTGTGATCTCGAGCCTTGAACTGCCATTGTGATTCCATAGAGGAATTGTGACCTAAGACTGGAATTGTGACCCTGAGCCTTGAACTGCAATTGTGATTCCAATCGGAAATTTTGACCTCAGACAGTAATGGTGATCTCATGCCTTGAACTGCCATTGTGATTCCATAGAGGAATTGTGACCTCAGACTGGAATTTTGACCTCGAGCCTTGAACATCAATTGTGATTCCAAACAGGAATTTTGTCCTCATACTCGAATTCTGGCCTCAGGACTTAAAATGCAAATGTGATTTCAATCTGGAATTGTGACCTCAAGCCTTGAAATGCAATTCTTATTCCAAACCGGAATTGTGAAATCAAGCCTTGAACTGCAATTGTGATTCCAAACCAGAATTGTGACCTCAGACTGGATTTATGACCTTGAGCCTTGAATAGCAGTTTTAATTCCAAAGGGGAATTGTGGCCTCAGACTAGAATTGTGACCCCGAGCCTTGAGCTTTAGTTGTGATTTCAAATCGGAATTGGGTCCTCAGACTGGAATCATGACCTCGAACGATGAATTGCAGTTGTTATTCCAAACCATAATTGGGTCCTCAGACTGGAATTGTGACCTCGAGACATGAATAGCAGTTGTGATTCCAAAACGGAATTGTGACCTCAGACTGGAGTTGTGACCTTGAGCCTTGAACTGCCATTGTGATTACAAACCGGAATTGTGACCTCGGGCCTTGAGCAGCAGTTGTGATTCCAAACGGGAATTGTGGCCTCAGACTGGAAATGTGACGCCTAGCCTTGAGCTGCAATACTGATTTCAAACAGGAATTGTCTTGGTTTAATTTTGACTTTCCCGGCCAAAGCTCCAAATTAATGTCTTCAGTTTGAGTTGCCAATTTAAATAAACTTATTTTTTTCTGTTGTGAGACAGAACCAGGAGCAAACGAGCATGGCAGGCCTAAAACTTGAGAGAGTATAAAAGAAAATTTATTAACTACACAAACAAAAAGAGAGGGAAAAAAAAATTCAGAATAAGATTTTTCAGATCATTCCTTCCTTCCCTCTCCCAGTTTTCATAACAACAAAACAAACATATAACAAATACTTCGGTCAGTGCCCAATTAGTCTTTTTAAGTTCACTTCTGGAGAGAGAAGCCTCTTCTTGTTGAAGTTGTAGAGATTTTTCCCACAAGAAATAAAAAAGACAGTTCTCTTGTTGTTTTATCTTTCACGATTTGCATCCGCCCAGGAATCTGCAACTGTGACGCTCCTCCCAACTCTACAGCCGTCCCAAAGTTGTAGATGTGGGCCATGTTTGTTTCATGGGGTATTACTTTTAAGAATGAAATGTTCAACCGCAAAGATTCTCTTTGTCTCCTTTCTCTCTGCTCAGGCTTCATCTTCAGAAAACCAAAATCCCCTTCATTTCTCAGGGCAGAAATTCTCAACACAGGTGCTTTTTAGTCAAATCATCTATTAAATGTCTCTTTCCATGTCTCTTTCCATGGTTTATAGGAATATTCAGTACATCGGTTCATTCCTACAATTTCACAAAAAGATTTTCAGCCATTTCAGCATCTTCTCATTCTCCTTCCATCTTAAAAACTTAGCTCTTACATCACTGACTTCAGAAATCTTATTCCCTTTCATAGTCAAAGGAAAGGCTGGAGGCTTTGCAAATCTTATCTGAACACTAAAGAGTTAAAGTTTAACACAACTACAAGAGTTGGGCCAGGCTCAGGCTGTGCTGGGGGGGCAGCTGAGGTGTTAATCAGACTTTCTGGGGCTGGGCTGCAGCCCCACAGTGCTCATGGCCACCTGGGAAGGCCTGGCCCGTCCGGCAGCAGCAAGAGTCGGCCTCCCCCCCACGCCAGAGCCGCAGGCCCGTGGAGGAGGAAGCCGTGAAGGTCTTATCATACAACTTTTTCTCCCTCCGGCCATCGGGTCCCCCTCGTTGGTAAACAGGGCCCAAGCGGCCTCCCAAGCCTCCCCCCCCCCCGCATGGGGGAGGGGGAAGCTTGGGTTGATGTTACCTGCTCAGCCGCAGGAAGACAAAGAGGGTCAGTTCCGGATTACCTTCCTCAAAATGTGTGTTCATGGAGCGAACTAACTTTGTCTAATTGGCTGTTGCAGGCATCCCAAACCCCACAGAGGAAATTCCCTTGGGAAAACCTCTTCTGAGTTTCTGCTTCCTAAGTCAACCAATCACAGGGCCTCAGACTGGAATTGTGATCTCGAGCCTTTAAATGCAAATGTGATTATAAACAAGAATTGTGAACTCAAGCCTTGAACTGCAATTGTGATTCCAAAAAGGAATTGTGTCCTCATACTGGAATTGGGACCTCAAGACATAAAATGCAAATGTGATTCCAAACTGGAATTGTGAGCTCAGACTGGAATTGTGATCTGGAGACTTGAACTGCAATTGTGATTTCAAATCAGAATTGTGTCCTCAGACTGGAATCATGACCTCGAACGATGAATAGCAGTTGTTATTCCAAACTGGAATTGGGTCCTCAGACTGGAATCGTGACCTCGAGACATGAAGAGCAGTTGTGATTCCAAACAGGAATTGTGGCCTCAGACTGGAATTGTGACCCCGAGACTTAAGCTGCAGTTGTGATACCAAACCGGAATTGAGTCCTCAGAATGGAATCGTGACCTCGAGCAATGAAGAGCAGTTACGATTCAGAACCGGTATTGGGACCTCAGACTGGAACTGTGACTTTGAGTGTTGAAATTTAGTTGTGATTTCATAGCGGAATTGTGACCTCAGACTGGAATTGTGATCTCGAGACTTGAAATGCCATTGTGATTCCAAACAGGAATTATGACCTAAGACTGGAATTGTGACCCTGAGCCTTGAACTGCAATAGTGATTCCAATCGGAAATTTCGACCTCAGATAGTAATGGTGACCTCACGCCTTGAACTACTATTGTGATTCCAAGCGGTAATTGTGACCTCGAGCCTTGAATTGCAGTTGTGATTCCAAACCGGAATTGGGTACTTAGACTCCAATTGTGACCCCGAGCCTTGAGCTGCTGTTGTGATAACAAACCGGTATTAGGTCCTCAGACTAGAATTGTGTCTTCGAGCCTTGAACTTTAGTAGAGTCTCCTGACAGGTTTTGGTGCCTCAGACAGGAATTGTGATCTTGAGCCTTGAAATGCAATTCTGATTCCAAACAGGATTCATGACCTCAGACTGGAATTGTGAGCTCGAGCCTTGAACATCAATTGTGATTCCAAACAGGAATTGTGTCCTCATACTCCAATTCTGGCCTCAAGACTTAAAATGCAAATGTGATTTCAAACTGGAATTTTGACCTCAAGACAGGAAATGCAATTCTTATTCCAAACCGGAATTGTGAAATCAAGCCTTGAACTGCCATTGTGATTCCAAACCGGAATGGTGACCTCAGACTGGATTTATGACCTCAAGCCTTGAATTGCAGTTGTGATTCCAAAGGGGAATTGTGGCCTCAGACTAGAATTGCGACCCCGAGACTTGAGCTTTAGTTGTGATTTCAACTCGGAATTGGGTCCTCAGACTGGAATCATGACCTCGAACGATGAATTGCAGTTGTTATTCCAAACCGGAATTGGGTTCTCAGACTGGAATCGTGACCTCGAGACATGAACAGCAGATGTGATTCCAAACCGGAATTGAGTCCTCAGAGTGGAATTCTGATCTCGAGCTTTGAACTGCAAATCTAATTCCAAACGGGATTTGTGGCCACACACTGAATTTGTGACCTAGAGACTTGAGCTGTAGTGGTGATACCACACTCATATTGGGACCACAGACTAGAATGGTGACTTCGAGCCTTGAACTGCAATTGTGATTCCAATCGGGTATTTTGACCTCAGACAGTAATGGTGACCTCACGCCTTGAACTGCTATTGTGATTACAAACTCTAATTGTGACCTTGAGCCTTGAATTCCAGTTGTGATTCCAAACGGGAATTGTGACCTCAGACTGGAATTGTGACCTCGAGCCTTGAACTGCAATTGTGATTCCAAACAGGAATTGTGACCTCAGGCAGGAATTGTGACCTCGAGACATGAACGGCAGTTGTGATTCCAAACGGGAATTGTGTCCTCATACTGGAATTGTGACCTCAAGACTTAAAATGCAAATGTGATTCTAAACTGGAATTTTGACCTCAAGCCTTGAACTGCAATTGTTATTCCAAACTGGGATTGTGAACTCAAGCCTTGAACTGCCATTGTGATTCCAAACCGGAATTGTGAACTCAGACTGGATTTGTGACCTCAAGCCTTGAATAGCAGTTGTGATTCCAAAGGGGAATTGTGGCCTCAGACTAGAATTGCGACCCCGAGACTTGAGCTTTAGTTGTGATTTCAACTCGGAATTGGGTCCTCAGACTGGAATCATGACCTCGAACGATGAATTGCAGTTGTTATTCCAAACCGGAATTGGGTTCTCAGACTGGAATCGTGACCTCGAGACATGAACAGCACATGTGATTCCAAACCGGAATTGAATCCTCAGAGTGGAATTGTGATCTCAAGCTTTGAACTGCAAATGTGATTCCAAAAGGGATTTGTGACCACACACTGAATTTGTGACCTAGAGACTTGAGCTGCCGTTGCGAAGGCTTTTACTCGGCTCCAAAATAGGGTTTTTCACCCTTCCTCCGGTCTAGCTCAGGTGTTAGGGTGAAATTCCCCTGGGCCCTAGCCTCATGGACGTAAATAAGATATCAAAAGAGGCTCTTTCCCCTAATAAAGTTACAGGTTTATTTCTCGTGGGTAGTGAGTGAAAAAGGGAAGGGAAAAAGGGAGAAGAGAGGGAGAAAAGAGAGGGGGAAGAGCAAAAGAGAGGGCAAAGAGCAGTGTAAGAGAGCAGGGTAAGAGCGAAAAGATGGGGGGAGGAGCAGGGTAAGAGACCGAGGCCAGGGGGTACTGACCTTTTCTAGGGTCTGGAAAGGGGGGGGCGGGGAGAAATTGGATCCCAGCCAGCTCTGTGTGGCCAGGAGGGGAGGTGGATCAAGATACAGGGCACAGCAGGGGTCACGGGATGTACCATTTACAATGTATCTAGGAAACGCAGCATCTCCCCATTTTTTGTTTAACAAAGTTGAAAGAAGGATATTGGTATCATTCAAATTATGATTTTGCCCACCACTTGTAGTTGGCGGGAGGGTTAGATTGTTTCAAGTCTTTCATTTCTATGTGATTGACTACTGAGGTAGAGGGAATGAGACTATTAATGGCTTTGAAAACTAAGTGACGTAGGATCCCGAATGCCATTATTACAAGGAAAAGAATAACAAAAATTAACATAATTGTTTTGACTATAGATGTCCACCACCCTGTGAGTCCCCAGCCTTTGAACAGTCCATTGAACCAATCTTCAGATTCTTGCTTCACTTGTCTGATTAAGTTGTTCATGTTTCGGAGGGCAGCATGGACTTTAGGAGTTTTTGAGGTCAGGTCCATACAGCAAAGTCCTTCAAATTCCTGGCACTCATGTCCGTGCAGTAGCAAGAGAAAATCTATAGCAGCACGATTTTGTAGTGTGGCCTGCCTGGTAATTTCCTCGTCTTCTAGGAGGGAGCTGATTGCGGTGGATGTTAAGTTTGCCTGTTTGACTACCCAACACTCTAGGTGGCCCAATTCACCTAGAGCTTTAGCTGCTGCAACCCACGGAAGAAACAGGGATGCAGCAATTCTTTTGGACTTGGCCCAATGGAAAATTTCAGAATTACAGCTTGGGTCCATATTGTCTGCACTTCGTTTTTGGATTTTATTACCTGATTTGTTTTTGTGAGTCCAATCGCTAATCAAGGTTTCATTGGGTGCCAACAGGGACAACCGACCGAAGGTGCATGGCCCTCCTAAGAGCCGAGAAGGAATTCCTGCCCACGCCCGGTCTCCACAAATTAAGAACAATCCCTTTGGGAGGCTTTTGGGGCTTGAATAAGTTGGGGTATCAGCTGCAATATGGCTTATAGTATTGCACCACCTTTTGGCAGTGAATTCCCCACGATGTTGCATTATGTTGTGGAATTCCTTTATGCTGGAAGGTTTTGGGAAGATTCTAAAGTGAATGCAATATTGTGCTGGGTAGGAACCTAGCAGTTCTAATTCTTGGGGTTCTTGAGCTGTTTTGGGCAAACTTGGCAGCAACTCTTCTATGGGGTTTTTATTTACTCCAGCTTGCTGCCTATGATTTTTGTGTGATGAAATGGTGTGTGACTCAGGAATTTCATTCGGCAAGTGTGTTTCAAAACTGGCTGAATATTCTCCAGACTTCAATGGGATTCCTACCAGGCAGGTGGACATAGGGTTTGCTGTTGCTGCTGTGGACAGACATATGTTTTCTTGTTGGAGCGTCTGTGCCAGGGTCACCCAGATGTTCTGACGTGGCTGAGGGACGATCCATGCAGCTGCTAGACTGTTCAGTGTTAACAGGAAGACAGCTTGGATGGGGTTCATCACGGGACTGAGAGAAGAGAAGCTTTTCTCTAGAAGAAAAGACAAACATTATAAAACCTATTAAAAGTCTCTATCTGCCGGAATGCCACCTTCTATGAGGATTTCTTTTCCTTTTTTCGGGCGGTGTCTTCTTTTTGAAGCCACAGCTACCTGCTCCTCGTTCTCCTCAGTTGGAGCAGGATGTTTGGGAACAAACGGTTTCACCCACTTTTGGGGAATCCACCGAGGGCCTGAGGGAGTGGATACACATGCATAGCCACGCCCCCAGGTAACAAGCTCATAGGGACCTTTGATTTCCCAGGTTTCTGGGTCCCTAATCAAAACTGGAGGATGTTGGGATAACTTGAATTGTTTACTACTGTTAAAGTGACGTACCACAGGTGGACTCATGTTTTCAAATGAACAATTCAGGAAATTGATAGTAAACATGGCTTTGCAGAGCTTCTGCTGTGGAGACATCCACACAGTTGAACTACTCTGTTTAGCCAAAACCTGCTTGAGCGTCTGATTGGCTCGCTCCACTATACCTTGGCCTGTGGGGGAGTGGGAGGTGCCAGTTTTATGTTCCACTCCCCACTGCTGGACGAATTCCAGGAACTCCTTGGACTTATATGCTGCGCCCTTATCAGTTTTGATTTCCTTAGGGATCCCCAACACTGAAAAGGCTTGCACTAGGTGTTTTTTGGTGTGCACTGCCCTTTCTCCTGCATGGGCAGAGGCATAGACTGCGCCTGAATATGTGTCTATGCTAACATGCACATATTTGAGGCGACCAAAACTAGGAATGTGTGTGATGTCTGTTTGCCATACCTCACAACTGCCAAGACCTCGGGGGTTAACCCCCATGCCTATTGAGGGCATGGTGTGCAGCTGACAGTTGGAACAGGTGGCCACAATGGCTCGAGCCTGACTCCGAGTTAGCTGGAACTGACGCATTAGACCTGGTGTATTCTGGTGATACTGCTGGTGGCTCAGCTTTGCCTGTTGGAAGATGTCAGGAAGGCGTGCTTGTTCTGCTGGGGTTGCTTGTTCTGCTGGGGTTGCAAGGGAGTCTGCCTGACGGTTCCCTTCTGCAATTTCGCCTGGCAAATCTGTGTGTGATCTCACATGCATCACATAGAACGGGTGTTCTCTATGAGAAATCAAATAAATTAGTTTGGAAAGCAACCTGAAAAGCTGCTCATTTTTGATGTCTCTGAGCACTGCCTGCTCTGCCCTGGACATTATCCCCGCTACATAGGCTGAGTCTGTCACCAAGTTTATTGGCTCTGAGAACTTTTCAAAGGCTCTCATGACTGCTGCCAGTTCAGCTACCTGGGGTGATCCTTCCACAAACTCAACATCAGCTTCCCAATGCTGACTCTGAGGATCTCTCCAAGTCATCACTGACTTGTGGGATGCCCCAGATGCATCCGTGAACACTGTGAGAGTTTTGAGTGGTCTCCGACTCCTCATGAGGAATGAGGTGGAATTCCTCATTGAACAGCTCGTGAGACGGGGCATGGACTGATATTTGTCCTCTGTAGCTGTCCAGGGCTAATTGGAGACTGGCAATGCTCTGGAGCAAATGCTCAAACATCTCTTTAGTCAATTTTTCAGGAGAGTTCTTTCCCTCCTCAGACAGTTTAACAGAGAGGTGAATACATGTGAAGTCACAACCAGCTAGTTCATACAGTCTGATCCTTGCTTTCCGAATCAGCTGTGCTATTAACTCTTGTGGCTTAGTGATAGTTTTGGATCTTTGGTGGGAGAGGAAGACCCACTCTATGATTAAGAGTGACTCTCTCTGCTCCTTGATCCATTGGAATATTAACCCGTGTAAGTGTGGCAGTTTTCCTAGGACAATGAATTTGAAGGGCAGCTCGGGCTGGTAACAGTGAGCTTGCCTCTCTCCTAAGGTCTTTTGTACCTTTTCGATTGCAGTCTTTGCCTCTGGGGTCAGTTCCCTGGGAGAAAGCAGCTCTCTCTCCCCTTTCAATAAATTGAAGAGAGGTTCTAGGTCCTCATTAGTGAGGCCTAGCCAGGGCCTAACCCAATTCAATGACCCACACAGGGAATGGAGATCTGCTAAGGTTTTTGGATTACAATTAATTTCCAATTTCTGCGGAACAATGGTCTGTGCAGTAATTTCCAGGCCCAGGTACTTCCAAGGTGGCATCCTTTGGACTTTGTCCTCCTGCAATTCAAATCCAGCAGAGATTAAAACTTTAACCACTAGGTCAAGTGTGTCTTGGAGTAGAGAGTTATCGGGTGCACACACTAGCACATCATCCATGTAATGAAGGATGATGGCCTCCCCTCTCTGGGCACGCACCTGGGACAGCAATGAGGCCACATACCACTGGCAGATGGAGGGACTGCATTTTAATCCCTGGGGCAAAACTCTCCAGTGCTAGCGCTTCATTGGGGCCTCTCGATTGATGGTAGGAACCGAGAAGGCGAACCTTGGGGCATCCTCTGGGTGTAGGGGAATGTGGAAGAAACAGTCCTTGATGTCTAGAACAGCCAATTGCCAATCTCTGGGAAGCATTGTTGGAGAAGGCATTCCAGGTTGGAGAGACCCCATGTCCTCAATTACTTTGTTTATTTCCCGGAGGTCATGGAGCAGCCTCCACTTGTCTTTCCCTGGTTTCTTTATCACAAAAACCGGGAAATTCCACGCACTTGTGGTCTCTTCTATGTGGCCTTTAGCCAACTGTTCCTCCACAAGCTCCTCAAGCGCCCTGAGCTTCTCCTTACTCATGGGCCACTGTGCTACCCACTTTGGGGTATCATCTAGCCATTTCAACTTTTGGGTAGGGCGCCTCACAGTGGCCGCTTCTAAAAATCCCGAGGAGTTTTAGGAATAATCAATTTCACCCCCCACTGGGACATGATGTCTCTCCCCCATAGAGGGCATTTATAATCTGCAACAAATGGATGGATGCTAGCCAATTTTCCATCCGGCCCCTCAATTTGTACGATGCTTTTTGATATTTTTGCCAATTTGACTCCTCCTACACCCTGGATTCTGCCTGCCACAGGCTGAAGTTCCCAATGGGACGGCCACATCCTTTCAGGTATGATAGTCACATCAGCACCCGTGTCCAGTACCCCCTCCACATGGAGGTGATCTGATCCACGGGTTAGGTTGCACGCCAGAGAAGGCCTGTCCTCACCCACAACTTCTGCCCAGTAGACTTCAGGTGATTTTCCATCTACTGGGACCTCCTGTGGAACAGGAATGGCCTGGGCAAGGATTTGTCCCTCAGCCAGGTAATATGGTGGTAGAGGACATCGTGCCAGGAGAATGAGGCCAGTTATGCTTCCCTTGATGGTCATGGGAACCACCTCAATCTCTAGGGGTGTGTGTGCTGTGTCACCGACAACAAAGTACTCACTGTCCAGTTTCATGTGGTTTAATGTCACGTCCTGTGTACTGTTAGGTAAGTCCACTGTTATGACTGTCCAATCAGGTAACCTGAAATGAAAACCTCTGGTAGTCACAAGCCTAAAATGGCCTAGTGGCTTCCAAACCTTGTTAATTGAACCTTTGATATTTTCATTGCCGTACATCCCCACACCCTCTATCCCATCCTCCCCCTTTTTGTTTATTAAGAGAGAGTCTTTTGCGAGTGTGGAGCCCGCTGCATTTATAGCTGAGCGCGCTATGGTGTTAATGGCGGGTACACGCTGTAAAGTTAGTTTTTTTGTTTGTTGGTCTTCTTCTGTTTTTGGTTGTGTGGACAGTCTCTGGCGAAGTGTCCTGGCTGCTTGCACTGGAAGCAGATGATGTGCTGCAGTTGCTCTGGTGACATTGGTTGCTTCTTGGCTTCTGGTGTCACAGCTGCCATGTTTTTTGGGCGTGCCAGTCCTGGATTTCTTTCGTGTCCACTGAGCAGTTCTGCTTTTCTGGCGCAGGCTTCTATCATCTGTGCTAAGCTAGGTGCTGGCTCCAGGGGAAGGCCAGGGATAACCCTATGGCAGGTTTCATTAGCATTCCTCTGAGCCATTTCTTTAATTAATTCAGCTTGTAATACTGGATCAGACACTTGTCTTTCTACTTGTGTACGAAGGTGGTCCACAAACTGTAAGAAATTCTCAGAAGTAAACTGTTTAATGTTAATATAACTGCCTTTAGTATCTACTGTTGGTAATTGATTAAAGGCTTTTTCTGCAACATTGCATATTTTATCTAGGACAGACTTGGATAGTACTCTGGTTTGGCTTTCAGGGCAATGCCAATCTTTTTCCCCACATAGGTGTTCATATGTCATATCATTATTGTCAGCATCTTTTGCATTATCTGAGCTTTTTAAAAGCTCTTGTAAAAGCACTTTTAAAGATCTTTTCCACAGGCTTTCCCATAGATCATATTCTGAAGGAGTTAACAGACACCGGAAAAGCTCTTTGATATCATATGGAACCAGTTCGTTTGAGTTAAAAGTGGCTCTCATCATGCCTTTAAAGATTTCACTATTTCTACCAAATTCTCTTTGTACTTTACAAATTTCTTTTTTATCTTGATAGGACAAAGGTTGATAACTTCTTTTACCGTTTCTCCTACCAAGATAAACTACAGGAGCAACTGATGGTATATACTCTTTCTCCTGGTGTTGACTTTCAGGGTTGGGCATCCCCCCCCACCCAGCCCGGGAGGCTGCCCACCCCCCCCCCCCCACCACGGGAGCACCATCCATCCCCCAGGGGCTGTGAGCTGATCCCTCCCCACCCTCACCCTCACCAGCACTGAAACTAGCAGGGGCTACATCGCCCTCCCCCACCCTGCAGCAGCTTGGAGGGAAGGAATGTGAAACCAGAGAGGGGGAGGGGTGGTGGAATCCAGGGTTGCAACACCTGTGGGCGGGGTCGCCAGGTACCGTGCAGGGCAGGGTCTTGGAGGGGGGAGGGGGGGGTGGAGCCGAGGGCAGGGATGAGTTATGGGAGGGGACAGGCTTAGGGGCTGGGACCGGAGGGTAAAGGGGGTTGCGGGATGAAGGGGGAGACACGTGGCTGTCACCATATCGGCCCCCCCCCACTCCCTGAACCGCATGTCCAGAGCTATCTGGGACCCCGATCCTGACCTGTCCAGATACGGCCACATGTCCATGGCCCAGAGGGGAAGGGAACAAGGAAGGAGAGCTGATAATTTTCGAAAAATTGTCAGAACTGGGATACTGGGGAGGATTTGGGCATTTAGAACAGTTACAGCCGTGCTGGGCACCCTGCATTTCCAAGGGAGACCCTAGGGTGCTTTCCAGGTTATGGTTATAGGGTTTTTGGGAAAGGGAAGGTGAGTTTGAATTATTTTGCTGCTGCTGTCTGTTGTTTTCTGTCTGAATTAAAACTTTCCGAATTTGTAAGAATATCGGGAGGAATACAGAGGCAGTTTTATCTCCATTTTCTACTTTTAAAGTTAATAAATCCCCTATTTCATCCCAAAATGAAATCGAATTTATATTTTGCAATTCAAGGTCAGATATTTAAGCAGACAGCCAGCTGGCAAAACGGGTTAATTTTTTATTAGATATTAAAACATTTCCTGAACTTAGTATTTCCTGGAGTGGTTTTTTTATACTCTTTTGTAAGGCAGATTGCTGTAAGCCCATAGTGTTAGCAATTTGCACTATATCCACCCCACTACAGTTAAAACACACGAAAGGAGTTAGTTGTTAAGACGTGCTAGGTACACTACGGTTTTCAGGCTTTACTAGATGCGGAACCGATGTTAATTTTGCCGTTTTTCGTCAGCAAAACCTACGTGGCGCCCGTGCCGCTGTAGGGATCGACCCCGCCGCAAAAACCTGTAAAAACCGCAAAAACTGCAAAAAAACTCACTGTGCCGCAGCTTTGAAACTGATCAAAGCTGCCTGCCTGCCGCGCCGCGCCTGGGGTGGCCGAGTCCAGCCCCCCCCCCCAGCCCCCGCGCCGCACCACGTGGCCAAGGGCTTCTGAGCCACGCGCATGCTGCAAACACTCCTGCGCCACCTCTCCTCCCGAGAAGGGCGCCGGGCCGGCAAAATGCCACCGGTGAGACCCCCCCGCGGAGCTCCGGGAACCACCCGCCGCAAAGGGACGCTTAACTCACCTTTTGTCCTGCAGGCAGAGACGTTTGTGTGACCGTAGTGGATCCACGTCCCGAACCGACCTGTCTGGGCTCCTGACAGGCTGCCGGTTCGTGCTGAAAAGTCTTCGAACTCCACAAAATGCAGCTTAAAGAAATTTAAGCTAGTTGATCAGCTCCTAGGCTGGTTGAATCCCGAAAATAGGAGTCACAGCGGAACGTGGGTGCTCTGTGGAGACCACGCACGTGGAGCGCCAACTGAAGGCTTTTACTCGGCCCCAAAATAGGGGTTTTCACCCTTCCTCCGGTCTAGCTCAGGTGTTAGGGTGAAATTCCCCTGGGCCCTAGCCTCATGGACGTAAATAAGATATCAAAAGAGGCTCTTTCCCCTAATAAAGTTACAGGTTTATTTCTCGTGGGTAGTGAGTGAAAAAGGGAAGGGAAAAAGGGAGAAGAGAGGGAGAAAAGAGAGGGGGAAGAGCAAAAGGGAGGGAAGAGAGCAGGGTAAGAGAGCGGGGGAAGAGAGAAAAGACGGGGGGAAGAGCAGGGTAAGAGCAGGGTAAGAGCGAAAAGATGGGGGGAGGAGCAGGGTAAGAGACCGAGGCCAGGGGGTACTGACCTTTTCTAGGGTCTGGAAAGGGGGGGGGCGGGGAGAAATTGGATCCCAGCCAGCTCTGTGTGACCAGGAGGGGAGAGGGACCAAGATACAGGGCACAGCAGGGGTCACGGGATGTACCATTTACAATGTATCTAGGAAACACAACACAGTTGTGATACCAAACCGATGTTGGGACCTCAGACTGGAATTGTGAATTCGAGCCTTGAACTGCAATTGTGATTCCAAACGGGAATTGTGGCCTCAGAATGGAATTTTGACCGCGAGCCTTGAACTGAAATTGTGATTCCAAACAGGAATAGTGGTCTCAGACTTGAATTGTGACATGGAGACAGGAAAGGCAGTTGTGATTCCAAACGGGAATTGTGGCCTCAGACTGGAATCGTGACCTCGAGACATGAACAGCAGTAGTGATTCCAAATGGGAATTATGGCCTCAGAATAGAATTGTGATCTCAAGCCTTGAACTGAAATATGATTCCAAACGGGATTTGTGACCACACACTGAATTTGTGACCTAGAGACTTGAGCTGTAGTGGTGATACCACACTCATATTGGGACCACAGACTAGAATGGTGACTTCGAGCCTTGAACTGCAATTGTGATTCCAAAAGGGATTTGTGACCACACACTGAATTTGTCACCTAGAGACTTGAGCTGCAGTTGTGATACCAAACAGATATTGGGACCTCAGACTGGAACTGAGACCTCGAGCCTTGAATTGCAATTGTGATTCCAACAGGAATTGTGGCCTCAGACTGGAATTGTGACCTAGAGCCTTGAACAGCAGTTGTTATTCCAAACTGTAATTCTGACATCAAGCCTTGAACTGCTATTGTTATTCCAAACCAGAATTGTGAAATCAAGCCTTGAACTGCAATTGTGATTCCAACAGGAATTGTGACCTCAGACTGTATTTATGACCTCGAGCCTTGAATTGCAGTTGTGATTCCAAACGGGAATTTTGGCATAAGACTTGAACTGTGACACCAAGCCTTGAACTGCAAATGGGATTTCAAATCGGAATAGGGTTCTCAGACTGGAAATATGACCTTGAACGATGAATTGCAGTTTTTATTCCAAACCGGAATTGGGTCCTCAGTCTGGAATCGTGACCTAGAGACATGAACAGCAGTCGTAATTCCAAATGGGAATTGTAGCCTCAGAGTGGAATTGTGGCCCCGAGCCTTAAGCTGCAGTTGTGATACCAAACCAGAACTGAATCCTCAGACTGGAATCGTGACCTCGAGCAATGAAGAGCAGTTACGATTCAGAACCGGTATTGGGACCTCAGATTGGAACTGGGACTTCAAGCCTTAAAATTTAGTTGTGATTAAAAAGTGGAATTGCGGCCTGAGCCTGGAATCATGACCTCGAATGATGAATAGCAGTTGTTATTCCATACCGGAATTGTGACCTCAGACTCGAATCGAGACCTCGAGCCTCGAACTGCAATTTTGATTCCAAAACAGAATTCTGACCTCAGTCTGGAATTTTGACCTCGAGCCTTGAATTGCGGTTGTGATTCCAAACGGGAATTGTGGCCTCAGACTGTATTTGTGACCCCGAGCCTTGAGCTGCAGTACTGATTCCAAACTGGTATTGGGTCCTCAGACTGCAGTTGTGTCTTCGAGCCTTGAATTGCAGTTGTGATTCCAAACGGGAATTTTGGCCTCAGATTGGAATTGTGACTTCGAGCCTTGAACTGCAATTGGGATTCCAAATAGGAATTGGGTCCTCAGACTGGAATCATGAACTCGAACGATGAATAACAGTTGTTATTCCAAATCGGAATTGGGTCCTCAGACTGGAATCGTGACCCCGAGACATGAAGAGCAGTTGTGATTCCATACGTGAATTGTGGCCTCAGACTGGAATTGTGACCCTGAGCCTTAAGCTGCAGTTGTGATACCAAACCGGAATTGAGTCCTCAGACTGGAATCGTGACCTCGGGCCATGAAGAACAGTTAGGATTCAGAACCGGTATTGGGACCTCAGACTGGAACAGATACTTCGGGCCTTGAAATTTAATTGTGATTCCAAAGCAAAACTGCGGCCTCAAACTGTAATCATGACCTCGAACGATGAATACCAGTTGTTATTCCAAACCGGAATTGGGTCCTCAGACTGGAATCGTGACCTCGAGTCTTGTACTGCCATTGTGATAACAAACGGGATTTGTGGCATCAGACTGCAATTGTGATCCCGAGCCTTGAGCTGCAGTTGAGATACCAAACCGGTATTGAGTCCTCAGACTGCAGTTGTGTCTTGGAGCCTTGAACTTTAGTAGTGTTTCCTGCCAGGTTTTGGGGCCTCAGACAGGAATTGTGATCTTGAGCCTTGAACATCTATTGTGATTCAAAACGAGATTCATGACCGCAGACTGGAATTATGAGCTCAAGCCTTGAACATCAATTGTGATTCCAAACAGGAATTGTGTCCTCATACTGGAATTCTGGCCTCAAGACTTAAAATGCAAATGTGATTTCAAACTGGAATTTTGACCTCAAGACTTAAAATGCAATTTTTATTCCAAACCGGAATTGTGAACTCAAGCCTTGAACTGCAATTGTGATTTCAAACAGGAATTGTGACCTCAAGACTTGAAATGCAATTGTTATTCCAAATCGGGATTGTGAACTCAAGCCTTGAACTGCAATTGTGATTCCAACAGGAATTGTGACCTCAGAGTGGATTTATGACCTCGAGCCTTCAATATTTCTTGTGATTCCAAAGCAGTATTTGGGCCTCAGACGGGAATTGAGACCTCGAGCCTTGAAATGCAATTGTGATTCTAAACAGGAATTGTGACCTCAGACTGGATTTGTGACCTCGAGCCTTGAACTGCAATTGTGATTTCAAATCGGAATTGGGTCCTCAGACTGGAATCCTGACCTGGAGACATGAACAGCAGTAGTGATTACAAACGGGAATTATGGCCTCAGACTGGAATTGTGATCTCGAGCCTTGAACTGCAAATATGATTCCAAACGGGATTTGTGACCACACACTGAATTTGTCACCTAGAGACTTGAGCTGCAGTTGTGATACCAAACCGATATCGGGACCTCAGACTGGAACTAAGACCTCGAGCCTTGAACTGCCATTGTGATTCCAAACAGGAATTGTGACCTCAGACAGGAATTGTGGCAGAGAGCTTTGAACTGCAATTGTGATTCCAAACAGAAATTATGACCTCATACAGTAATTGTGACCAGATTCCCTGAACTGCTATTGTGATTTCAAACTGTAATTGTGACCTCGAACCTTGATTTGCAGTTGTGATTCCAAATGGGAATTTTGGCCTAAGACTTGAACTGTGACCCTGAGCCTTGAGCTGCAGTACTGATTCCAAACCGGTATTGGGTCCTCAGACTGCAGTTTTGACTTCGAGCCTTGAATTTTGGTTGTGATTCCAAAGCGGTATTGGGGCTTCAGACTAGAATTGAAACATCGAGCCTTGAATTGCAATTGTGATTCCAAACAGGAATTCTGAACTCAGACTGGAATTGTGACCTCGAGCCTTGAACGGCAGTTGTTATTCCAAACTGAAATTCTGACATCAAGCCTTGAACTGTTATTGTTATTCCAAACCAGAATTGTGAAATCAAGCCTTGAACTGCAATTGTGATTCCAACAGGAATTGTGACCTCAGACTGTATTTATGACCTCGAGCCTTGAATTGCAGTTGTGATTCCAAACGGGAATTTTGGCATAAGACTTGAACTGTGACACCAAGCCTTGAACTGCAAATGGGATTTCAAATCGGAATACGGTTCTCAGACTGGAATCATGACCTCGAACGATGAATTGCAGTTGTTATTACAAACCGGAATTGGGTCCCTAGAATGGAATTGTGAACTCGAGACATGGACATCCTTCGTGATTCCAAATGGGAATTGTGGCCTCAGACTGGAATTGTGCCCCCGAGCCTTAACCTGCAGTTGTGATACCAAACCGGAATTGAGTCCTTAGACTGGAATCGTAACCTCGAGCAAGGAAGAGCAGTTACGATTCAGAACCGGTATTGGGACCTCAGACTGGAACTGGGACTTCGAGCCTTAAAACTTAGTTGAGATTAAAAAGTGGAATTGCGGCCTCAGACTGGAATCATGACCTCGAATGATGAATAGCAGTTGTTATTCCAAACCGGAACTGCGTCCTCAGACTGGAATCCTGACCTCGAGACTTGTAATACCATTCTGATTCCACACAGGAATTGTGACCTCAGACTTGGTTTATGACGCCAAGCCTTGAGCTGCAGTTGTGACACCAAACCGGAATTGAGTCCTCAGACTGGAATTGTGACCACGAGCATTGAACGGCAGTTGTTATTCCGTACTGGAATTGTAACCTCAAGCCTTGAACTGCAAATGTGATTCCAAACAGGAATTGGGTCCTCAGATTGGAATACTGACCTCGAGACATGAACAGCAGTAGTGATTCCAAACGGGAATTATGGCCTCAGACTGGAATTGTGATCTCGACCCTTGAACTGCAAATTTGATTCAAAACGGGATTTGTGACCACACACTGAATTTGTGACCTAGAGATTTGAGCTGCAGTTGTGATACCAAACCGATATTGGGACCTCAGACAGGAATTGTGTTCTCCAGCCTCGTACTGCAATTGTGATTACAAAACCGGAACTGGGGACTCAGACAGTAATTGTGACCTCCTTCCATGAACTGCTCTTGTGATTCCAAACTGTAATAGTGACCTCTAGCCTTGAACTGCAATTGTGATTCCAAACCGGAATTGTGACCGCAGACTGGAATTGAGACCTCGAGCTTTGAACTGCAATTGTGATTCCAAACAGAAATTATGACCTCAGAGAGTAATTGTGACCTCATTCTATGAACTGCTATTGTGATTCCAAACTGTAATAGTGAGCTCGAGCCTTGAACTGCAGTACTGATTCCAAACAGGAATTGTGGCCTCAGACTGGAATTGTTATCTCGAAACAGGAATAGCAGTTGTGATTCCAAATGGGAATCGTGGCCTCAGACTGGAAATGTGACAACTAGGCTTGAGCTGCAGTTGTGATACCATACCGGAATTGAGTCTTCAGACTGGAATCGTCACCTCGAGCAATGTAGAGCAGTTACGATTCAGAGCCGGAATTGGGACCTCAGACTGGAACAGTGACTTCAAACCTTGAAATTAAGTTGTGATTCCAAAGCGGAATTGTGGCCTCAGACTTGAATTGTGACCCTGAGCCTTGTGCTGCATTTGTGATACCAAACCGGAATTGGGTCCTCAGACTGGAATCGTGATCTCGAGACATGAACATCAGTTGTGATTCCAAACAGGAATATTGACCTAAGACTGGAATTGTGATTTCATTCCATGAACTGCTATTGTGAATCCAAACTGTAATTGTGACCTCGATCCTTGAACTGCAGTTGTGATTCCAAACGGGAATTGTGGCCTCAGACTGGAATTGTGACCCCGAGCCTTGAGCTGCACTTGTGATTCCAAAGCAGTATAGGGTCATCAGACTAGAATCGTGTCTTCGAGCCTTGAACTTTAGTAGTGTTTCCTGACAGGATTTGGGGCCTAAGACTGGAATTGTGATCTTGAGAGTTGAAATGCAATTGTGATTCCAAACAGGATTCATGAACTCTGACTGGAATTGTGACCTCGAGCATTGAACATCAATCGTGATTCCCAACATGAATTCTATCCTCATACTGGAATTGTGGCCTCAAGACTTAAAATGCAAATGTGATTTCAAACTGGAATTGTGACCTCAAGCCTTGAAATGCAATTGTTATTTCAAACCGGAATTGTGAAATCAAGCCTTGAACTGCTAATATGATTCCAAACCGGAATTGTGGCCTCAGACTTGAATTGTGACCTCGAGCCTTGAATAGCAGTTGTGATTCCGAACTGTAATTGTGACCTCGGGCCTTGAATTGCAGTTGTGATTCCAAACGGGAATTGTGGCCTCAGACTGGAACTATGACCCCGGAGCCTTGAGCTGCAGTACTGATTCCAAACAGCTATTGCGTCCTCAGACTGCAGTTGTGACTTCGAGCCTTGAATTTTAGTTGTGATTCCAAAGCCGTATTGTGGCCTCAGACTGGAATTGTGACCTCGAGGCTTGAACATCAATTGTGATTCCAAACAGGAATTGTGTCCTCATACTGGAATTGTGGCCTCATGACTTAAAATGCAAATGTGATTTGAAACTGGAATTGTGAACTCAAGCCTTGAACTGCAATTGTGATTCCAAATTGGAATTGTGAACTCAAGCCTTGAATAGCAGTTGTGATTCCAAACGGGAATTGTGGCCTCAGACTGGAATTGTGATCTCGAGCCTTGAACTGCAATTTTGATTCCAAACAAGAATTGTGACCGCAGACTGGATTTGTGACCTCGAGACTTGAACAACAATTGGATTTCAAACAGGAATTGGGGCCTCAGACTGGAATTGTGACCTCATTCCATGAACTCCTATTATGATTCCGAACTGTAATAGTGAGCTCGAGCCTTGAACTGCAGTACTGATTCCAAACAGGAATTGGGGCCTCAGACTGGAATTGTGATCTCGAGCCTTGACCGGCAGTTGTGAGTCCAACTGGGAATTGGGGCCTCAGACTGGAATTGTGACCTCGAGCCTTGAACTGCAGTTATGAGTCCAACTGGGAATTGGGGCCTCAGACTGGAATTGTGACTCCTAGCCATGATCTGCAGTACTGATTCCAAACAGGAATTGGGGCCTCAGACTGGAATTGTGATCTCGAGACAGGAATAGCAGTTGTGATTCCAAACAGGAATCGTGGCCTCAGACTGGAAATGTGACAACTAGGCTTGAGCTCCAGTTGTGATACCATACCGGAATTGAGTCTTCAGACTGGAATCGTCACCTCGAGCAATGTAGAGCAGTTGCGATTCAGAGCCGGAATTGGGACCTCAAACTGGAACTGTGACTACGAACCTTGAAATTAACTTGTGATTCCAAAACGGAATTGGGTCCTCAGACTGGAATTGGGGCCACAGACTGGAATTGTGATCTCGACCCTTGAACTGCAAATGTGATTCCAAACGGGATTTGTGACCACACACTGCATTTGTGACCTAGAGATTTGAGCTGCAGTTCTGATACCAAACCGCAATTTTGACCTCAGTCTGGCACTGTGATCTCAAGCCTTGAACTGCAATTGTGATTCCAAACAGGACTTGTGACCTCAGTCTCGAATTGAGACGTCGAGCTTTGAACTGCAATTGTGATTCTAAACAGAAAATATGACCTCAGACTGGAATTGTGACCTCATTCCATGAAATCCTATTGTGATTCCAAACTGTAATGGTGAGCTCGAGCCTTGAACTGCAGTACTGATTCCAAACAGGAATTGGGGCCTCAGACTGGAATTGTGATCTCGAGACAGGAATAGCAGTTGTGATTCCAAATGGGAATCGTGGCCTCAGACTGGAAATGTGACAACTAGGCTTGAGCTCCAGTTGTGATACCATACCGGAATTGAGTCTTCAGACTGGAATCGTCACCTCGAGCAATGTAGAGCAGTTGCGATTCAGAGCTGGAATTGGGACCTCAAACTGGAACTGTGACTACGAACCTTGAAATTAACTTGTGATTCCAAATCAGAATTGGGTCCTCAGACTGGAATTGTGACCCTGAGCCTTGTGCTGCATCTGTGATACCAAACCGGAATTGGGTCCTCAGACTGGAATTGGGGCCACAGACTGGAATTGTGATCTCGACCCTTGAACTGCAAATGTGATTCCAAACGGGATTTGTGACCACACACTGCATTTGTGACCTAGAGCTTTGAACTGCAGTTCTGATACCAAACCGCAATTGTGACCTCAGACTGGATTTGTCACCCCGAGCCTTGAGCTGCAGTTTTGATACCAAACCGGTATTGGGTCCTCAGACTGCAATTGTGTCTTTGAGCCTTGAACTTTAGTAGTGTTTCCTGACAGGATTTGGGGCCTAAGACTGGAATTGTGATCTCGAGACTTGAAATGTATTTGTGATACCAAACAGGATTCATGAACTCTGACTGCAATTGTGAGCTCAAGGCTTGAAGATCAGTTGTGATTCCAAACAGGAATTGTGTCCTCATACTGGAATTGTGGCCTCATGACTTAAAATGCAAATGTGATTTGAAACTGGAATTGTGTTCTCCAGCCTTGAAATGCAATTGTGATTCCAAACCGGAATTGTGAAATCAAGCCTTGAACTGCAATTGTGATTCCAAACCGGAATTGTGACCTCGAGGCTTGAATAGCAGTTGTAATTCCAAACGGGAATTGTGGCCTCAGACTAGAACTGTGACTCCGAGCCTTGAGCTTCAGTTGTGATTCCAAACGGGAATTGAGGCCTCAGACTGGAATTGTGATCTCGACCCTTGAATTGTAAATGTGATTCCAAACGGGATTAGTGACCACACACTGAATTTGTGACCTAGAGATTTGAGCTGCAGTTGTGGAACCAAACCGATATCGGGACCTCAGACTGGAATTGTGACCCTGAACCTTAAGCTGCAGCTCTGAAATCAAACCGGAATTGGGGGCTCAGACTGGAATTGTGATCTCGGGCCTTGAACTGCAATTGTGATTCCAAACGGGAATTGTGGCCTCAGACTGGAATTGTGACCGCGAGACATGAACAGCAGTTGTGATTACAAAACGGAATTGGGGGCTCAGACTGGAATTGTGATCTCGAGACTTGAACTGCCATTGTGATTCCAAACAGGAATTGTGGCCTCAGACTGCAATTGTGATCTTGAGCCTTGAACTGCAATTGTGATTCCAAACAAGAATTGTGACCTCAGACTGGATTTGTGACCTCGAGCCTTGGACTACAATTGGATTTCAAACAGGAATTGGGGCCTCAGACTGGAATTGTGATCTCGAGACTTGAACTGCAATTGTGATTCCAAACTGGAATTGTAAACTCAAGCCTTGAATAGCAGTTGTGATTCCAAACGGGAATTGTGGCCTCAGACTGGAATTGTGACCCCGAGCATTGAGCAGCAGTTCTGATTCCAAACGGGAATTGTGACCTCAGTCTGGCATTGTGATCTCAAGCCTTGAACTGCAATTGTGATTCCAAACCGGAATTGTGACCGCAGACTGGAATTGAGACCTCGAGCTTTGAACTGCAATTGTGATTCCAAACAGAAATTATGACCTCAGAGAGTAATTGTGACCTCATTCTATGAACTGCTATTGTGATTCCAAACTGTAATAGTGAGCTCGAGCCTTGAACTGCAGTACTGATTCCAAACAGGAATTGTGGCCTCAGACTGGAATTGTTATCTCGAAACAGGAATAGCAGTTGTGATTCCAAATGGGAATCGTGGCCTCAGACTGGAAATGTGACAACTAGGCTTGAGCTGCAGTTGTGATACCATACCGGAATTGAGTCTTCAGACTGGAATCGTCACCTCGAGCAATGTAGAGCAGTTACGATTCAGAGCCGGAATTGGGACCTCAGACTGGAACTGTGACTTCAAACCTTGAAATTAAGTTGTGATTCCAAAGCGGAATTGTGGCCTCACACTTGAATTGTGACCCTGAGCCTTGTGCTGCATTTGTGATACCAAACCGGAATTGGGTCCTCAGACTGGAATCGTGATCTCGAGACATGAACATCAGTTGTGATTCCAAACAGGAATATTGACCTAAGACTGGAATTGTGATTTCATTCCATGAACTGCTATTGTGAATCCAAACTGTAATTGTGACCTCGATCCTTGAACTGCAGTTGTGATTCCAAACGGGAATTGTGGCCTCAGACTGGAATTGTGACCCCGAGCCTTGAGCTGCACTTGTGATTCCAAAGCAGTATAGGGTCATCAGACTAGAATCGTGTCTTCGAGCCTTGAACTTTAGTAGTGTTTCCTGACAGGATTTGGGGCCTAAGACTGGAATTGTGATCTTGAGAGTTGAAATGCAATTGTGATTCCAAACAGGATTCATGAACTCTGACTGGAATTGTGACCTCGAGCATTGAACATCAATCGTGATTCCCAACATGAATTCTATCCTCATACTGGAATTGTGGCCTCAAGACTTAAAATGCAAATGTGATTTCAAACTGGAATTGTGACCTCAAGCCTTGAAATGCAATTGTTATTTCAAACCGGAATTGTGAAATCAAGCCTTGAACTGCTAATATGATTCCAAACCGGAATTGTGGCCTCAGACTTGAATTGTGACCTCGAGCCTTGAATAGCAGTTGTGATTCCGAACTGTAATTGTGACCTCGGGCCTTGAATTGCAGTTGTGATTCCAAACGGGAATTGTGGCCTCAGACTGGAACTATGACCCCGGAGCCTTGAGCGGCAGTACTGATTCCAAACAGCTATTGCGTCCTCAGACTGCAGTTGTGACTTCGAGCCTTGAATTTTAGTTGTGATTCCAAATCCGTATTGTGGCCCCAGACTGGAATTGTGACCTCGAGGCTTGAACATCAATTGTGATTCCAAACAGGAATTGTGTCCTCATACTGGAATTGTGGCCTCATGACTTAAAATGCAAATGTGATTTGAAACTGGAATTGTGTTCTCCAGCCTTGAAATGCAATTGTGATTCCAAACCGGAATTGTGAAATCAAGCCTTGAACTGCAATTGTGATTCCAAACCGGAATTGTGACCTCGAGGCCTGAATAGCAGTTGTAATTCCAAACGGGAATTGTGGCCTCAGACTAGAACTGTGACTCCGAGCCTTGAGCTTCAGTTGTGATTCCAAACGGGAATTGAGGCCTCAGACTGGAATTGTGATCTCGACCCTTGAATTGTAAATGTGATTCCAAACGGGATTAGTGACCACACACTGAATTTGTGACCTAGAGATTTGAGCTGCAGTTGTGGAACCAAACCGATATCGGGACCTCAGACTGGAATTGTGACCCTGAACCTTAAGCTGCAGCTCTGAAATCAAACTGGAATTGGGGGCTCAGACTGGAATTGTGATCTCGGGCCTTGAACTGCCATTGTGATTCCAAACGGGAATTATGGCCTCAGACTGGAATTGTGACCCTGAGCCTTGTGCTGCATCTCTGATACCAAACCGGAATTGGGTCTTCAGACTGGAATTGTGACCTCGAGACATGAACAGCAGTTGTGATTACAAAACGGAATTGGGGGCTCAGACTGAAATTGTGATATTCACCCTAGAACTGCAAATGTGATTCCAATCGGGATTTGTGACCACACACTGAATTTGTGACCTAGAGATTTGAGCTGCAGTTGTGATACCAAACCGATATTGGGACCTCAGACAAGAATTGTGTTCTCCAGGCTTGTACTGCAATTGTGATTCCAAACGGGAATTGTGACCTAAGACTGGAATCGTGACCTCGAGACAGGATCAGCAGTTGTGATTCCAAACGGGAATTGTGGCCTCAGACTGGAATGGTGACCCCGAGACTTGAACAGCACTTCTGATTCCAAACCGGAATTGTGACGGCAGACTGGAATTGAGACCTCGAACTTTGAACTGCAATTGTGATTCCAAACAGAAACTTTGACCTCAGAGAGTAATTGTGACCTCATTCTATGAACTGCTATTGTGATTCCAAACTGTAATTGTGACCTCGAGCCTTGAACTCCAGTTGTGATTCCAAACAGGACTTGTGACCTCAGACTGGAATTGTGACCTCGAGCCTTGACCGGCAGTTGTGAGTCCAACTGGGAATTGTGACCTCAGACTGGAATTGTGACCTCGAGCCTTGAACTGCAGTTGTGAGTCCAACTGGGAATTGGGGCCTCAGACTGGAATTGTGACTCCTAGCCATGATCTGCAGTACTGATTCCAAACAGGAATTGGGTCCTCAGACGGGAATCGTGATCTCGAGACATGAACATCAGTTGTGATTCCAAACAGGAATATTGACCTAAGACTGGAATTGTGATTTCATTCCATGAACTGCTATTGTGAATCCAAACTGTAATTGTGACCTCAATCCTTGAACTACAGTTGTGATTCCAAAGGGGAATTGTGGCCTCAGACTGGAATTGTGACCCTGAGCCTTGAGCTGCACTTGTGATACCAAACCGGAATTGGGTCCTCAGACTGGAATCGTGATCTCGAGACATGAACATGCGTTGTGATTCCAACACAGAATTGGGGGCTCAGACTGGAATTGTGATCTCGAGCCTTGAACTGCCATTGTGATTTCAAATCGGAATTGGGTCCTCAGACTGGAATCGTGACCTCGAGACAGGATCAGCAGTTGTGATTCCAAACGGGAATTGTGGCCTCAGACTGGAATTGTGACCCCGAGCATTGAGCAGCAGTTGTGATTCCAAACGGGAATTGTGACCTCAGTCTGGCATTGTGATCTCAAGCTTTGAACAGCAATTGTGATTCCAAACAGAAACTATGACCTCAGAGAGTAATTGTGACCTCATTCCATGAACTGCTCTTGTGATTCCAAACTGTTATTGTGACCTCGAGCCTTGAACTCCAGTTGTGATTCCAAACTGGAATTGTGACCTCAGACTGGAATTGTGACCTCGAGCCTTGAACGGTAGTTGTGAGTCAAACTGGGAATTGGGGCCTCAGACTGGAATTGTGACTCCTAGCCATGATCTGCAGTCCTGATTCCAAACAGGAATTGGGGCCTCAGACTGGAATTGTGATCTCGAGACAGGAATAGCAGTTGTGATTCCAAACGGGAATCGTGGCCTCAGACTGGAAATGTGAAAACTAGGCTTGGAGCTGCAGTCCTGATACCATACCGGAATTGAGTCTTCAGACTGGAATCGTCACCTCGAGCAATGTAGAACAGTTACGATTCAGAGCCGGAATTGGGACCTCAGACTGGAACTGTGACTTCAAACCTTGAAATTAAGTTGTGATTCCAAAGCGGAATTGTGGCCTCAGACTTGAATTGTGACCCTGAGCCTTGTGCTGCATTTGTGATACCAAACCGGAATTGGGTCCTCAGACTGGAATTGTGATCTCGAGACAGGAATAGCAGTTGTGATTCCAAACAGGAATATTGACCTAAGACTGGAATTGTGATTTCATTCCATGAACTGCTATTGTGAATCCAAACTGTAATTGTGACCTCGATCCTTGAACTGCAGTTGTGATTCCAAACGGGAATTGTGGCCTCAGACTGGAATTGTGACCCCGAGCCTTGAGCTGCACTTGTGATTCCAAAGCAGTATAGGGTCATCAGACTAGAATCGTGTCTTCGAGCCTTGAACTTTAGTAGTGTTTCCTGACAGGATTTGGGGCCTAAGACTGGAATTGTGATCTTGAGAGTTGAAATGCAATTGTGATTCCAAACAGGATTCATGAACTCTGACTGGAATTGTGACCTCGAGCATTGAACATCAATCGTGATTCCCAACATGAATTCTATCCTCATACTGGAATTGTGGCCTCAAGACTTAAAATGCAAATGTGATTTCAAACTGGAATTGTGACCTCAAGCCTTGAAATGCAATTGTTATTTCAAACCGGAATTGTGAAATCAAGCCTTGAACTGCTAATATGATTCCAAACCGGAATTGTGGCCTCAGACTTGAATTGTGACCTCGAGCCTTGAATAGCAGTTGTGATTCCGAACTGTAATTGTGACCTCGAGCCTTGAATTGCAGTTGTGATTCCAAACGGGAATTGTGGCCTCAGACTGGAACTATGACCCCGGAGCCTTGAGCTGCAGTACTGATTCCAAACAGCTATTGCGTCCTCAGACTGCAGTTGTGACTTCGAGCCTTGAATTTTAGTTGTGATTCCAAAGCCGTATTGTGGCCTCAGACTGGAATTGTGACCTCGAGGCTTGAACATCAATTGTGATTCCAAACAGGAATTGTGTCCTCATACTGGAATTGTGGCCTCATGACTTAAAATGCAAATGTGATTTGAAACTGGAATTGTGAACTCAAGCCTTGAACTGCAATTGTGATTCCAAATTGGAATTGTGAACTCAAGCCTTGAATAGCAGTTGTGATTCCAAACGGGAATTGTGGCCTCAGACTGGAATTGTGATCTCGAGCCTTGAACTGCAATTTTGATTCCAAACAAGAATTGTGACCGCAGACTGGATTTGTGACCTCGAGACTTGAACTACAATTGGATTTCAAACAGGAATTGGGGCCTCAGACTGGAATTGTGACCTCATTCCATGAACTCCTATTGTGATTCCAAACTGTAATAGTGAGCTCGAGCCTTGAACTGCAGTACTGATTCCAAACAGGAATTGGGGCCTCAGACTGGAATTGTGATCTCGAGACAGGAATAGCAGTTGTGATTCCAAACGGGAGTCGTGGCCTCAGACTGGAAATGTGACAACTAGGCTTGAGCTGCAGTTGTGATACCATACCGGAATTGAGTCTTCAGACTGGAATCGTCACCTCGAGCAATGTAGAGCAGTTGCGATTCAGAGCTGGAATTGGGACCTCAAACTGGAACTGTGACTACGAACCTTGAAATTAAGTTGTGATTCCAAATCGGAATTGGGTCCTCAGACTGGAATTGTGACCTCGAGACATGAACAGCAGTTGTGATTACAAAACGGAATTGGGGGCTCAGACTGAAATTGTGATATTCACCCTAGAACTGCAAATGTGATTCCAAACGGGATTTGTGACCACACACTGAATTTGTGACCTAGAGATTTGAGCTGCAGTTGTGATACCAAACCGATATTGGGACCTCAGACAAGAATTGTGTTCTCCAGGCTTGTACTGCAATTGTGATTCCAAACTGGAATTGTGACCTAAGACTGGAATCGTGACCTCGAGACAGGATCAGCAGTTGTGATTCCAAACGGGAATTGTGGCCTCAGACTGGAATGGTGACCCCGAGACTTGAACAGCACTTCTGATTCCAAACCGGAATTGTGACGGCAGACTGGAATTGAGACCTCGAACTTTGAACTGCAATTGTGATTCCAAACAGAAACTTTGACCTCAGAGAGTAATTGTGACCTCATTCTATGAACTGCTATTGTGATTCCAAACTGTAATTGTGACCTCGAGCCTTGAACTCCAGTTGTGATTCCAAACAGGACTTGTGACCTCAGACTGGAATTGTGACCTCGAGCCTTGACCGGCAGTTGTGAGTCCAACTGGGAATTGGGGCCTCAGACTGGAATTGTGACTCCTAGCCATGATCTGCAGTACTGATTCCAAACAGGAATCGTGGCCTCAGACTGGAAATGTGACAACTAGGCTTGAGCTCCAGTTGTGATACCATACCGGAATTGAGTCTTCAGACTGGAATCGTCACCTCGAGCAATGTAGAGCAGTTAAGATTCAGAGCCGGAATTGGGACCTCAGACTAGAACAGTGACTTCAAACCTTGAAATTAAGTTGTGATTCCAAAGCGGAATTGTGGCCTCAGACTTGAATTGTGACCCTGAGCCTTGTGCTGCATTTGTGATACCAAACCGGAATTGGGTCCTCAGACTGGAATCGTGATCTCGAGACATGAACATCAGTTGTGATTCCAACACGGAATTGGGGGCTCAGACTGGAATTGTGATCTCGAGCCTTGAACTGCCATTGTGATTTCAAATCGGAATTGGGTCCTCAGACTGGAATCGTGACCTCGAGACAGGATAAGCAGTTGTGATTCCAAACGGGAATTGTGGCCTCAGACTGGAATTGTGACCCCGAGCATTGAGCAGCAGTTGTGATTCCAAACGGGAATTGTGACCTCAGTCTGGCATTGTGATCTCAAGCCTTGAACTGCAATTGTGATTCCAAACCGGAATTGTGGCCTCAGACTGGAATTGAGACCTCGAGCTTTGAACTGCAATTGTGATTCCAAACAGAAATTATGACCTCAGAGAGTAATTGTGACCTCATTCCATGAACTGCTATTGTGATTTCAAACAGGAATAGTGAGCTCGAGCCTTGAACTGCAGTACTGATTCCAAACAGGAATTGGGGCCTCAGACTGGAATTGTGATCTCGAGACAGGAATAGCAGTTGTGATTCCAAACAGGAATATTGACCTAAGACTGGAATTGTGATTTCATTCCATGAACTGCTATTGTGAATCCAAACTGTAATTGTGACCTCGATCCTTGAACTGCAGTTGTGATTCCAAACGGGAATTGTGGCCTCAGACTGGAATTGTGACCCCGAGCCTTGAGCTGCACTTGTGATTCCAAAGCAGTATAGGGTCATCAGACTAGAATCGTGTCTTCGAGCCTTGAACTTTAGTAGTGTTTCCTGACAGGATTTGGGGCCTAAGACTGGAATTGTGATCTTGAGAGTTGAAATGCAATTGTGATTCCAAACAGGATTCATGAACTCTGACTGGAATTGTGACCTCGAGCATTGAACATCAATCGTGATTCCCAACATGAATTCTATCCTCATACTGGAATTGTGGCCACAAGACATAAAATGCAAATGTGATTTCAAACTGGAATTGTGACCTCAAGCCTTGAAATGCAATTGTTATTTCAAACCGGAATTGTGAAATCAAGCCTTGAACTGCTAATATGATTCCAAACCGGAATTGTGGCCTCAGACTTGAATTGTGACCTCGAGCCTTGAATAGCAGTTGTGATTCCAAACTGTAATTGTGACCTCGAGCCTTGAACTCCAGTTGTGATTCCAAACAGGACTTGTGACCTCAGACTGGAATTGTGACCTCGAGCCTTGACCGGCAGTTGTGAGTCCAACTGGGAATTGTGACCTCAGACTGGAATTGTGACCTCGAGCCTTGAACTGCAGTTGTGAGTCCAACTGGGAATTGGGGCCTCAGACTGGAATTGTGACTCCTAGCCATGATCTGCAGTACTGATTCCAAACAGGAATTGGGGCCTCAGACTGGAATTGTGATCTCGAGACAGGAATAGCAGTTGTGATTCCAAACGGGAATCGTGGCCTCAGACTGGAAATGTGACAACTAGGCTTGAGCTGCAGTTGTGATACCATACCGGAATTGAGTCTTCAGACTGGAATCGTCACCTCGAGCAATGTAGAGCAGTTGCGATTCAGAGCCGGAATTGGGACCTCAAACTGGAACTGTGACTACGAACCTTGAAATTAACTTGTGATTCCAAATCGTAATTGGGTCCTCAGACTGGAATTGTGACCCTGAGCCTTGTGCTGCATCTGTGATACCAAACCGGAATTGGGTCTTCAGACTGGAATTGGGGGCTCAGACTGGAATTGTGATCTCGACACTTGAACTGCAAATGTGATTCCAAACGGGATTTGTGACCACACACTGCGTTTGTGACCTAGAGATTTGAGCTGCAGTTCTGATACCAAACCGCAATTGTGATCTCAGACTGGATTTGTCACTCCGAGCCTTGAGCTGCGGTTTTGATACCAAACCGGTATTGGGTCCTCAGACTGCAATTGTGTCTTCGAGCCTTGAACTTTAGTAGTGTTTCCTGACAGGATTTGGGGCCTAAGACTGGAATTGTGATCTCGAGACTTGAAATGTATTTGTGATACCAAACAGGATTCATGAACTCTGACTGCAATTGTGAGCTCAAGGCTTGAAGATCAGTTGTGATTCCAAACAGGAATTGTGTCCTCATACTGGAATTGTGGCCTCATGACTTAAAATGCAAATGTGATTTGAAACTGGAATTGTGTTCTCCAGCCTTGAAATGCAATTGTGATTCCAAACCAGAATTGTGAAATCAAGCCTTGAACTGCAATTGTGATTCCAAACCGGAATTGTGACCTCGAGGCTTGAATAGCAGTTGTAATTCCAAATGGGAATTGTGGCCTCAGACTAGAACTGTGACACCGAGCCTTGAGCTTCAGTTGTGATTCCAAACGGGAATTGAGGCCTCAGACTGGAATTGTGATCTCGACCCTTGAATTGTAAATGTGATTCCAAACGGGATTAGTGACCACACACTGAATTTGTGACCTAGAGATTTGAGCTGCAGTTGTGGAACCAAACCGATATCGGGACCTCAGACTGGAATTGTGACCCTGAACCTTAAGCTGCAGCTCTGAAATCAAACTGGAATTGGGGGCTCAGACTGGAATTGTGATCTCGGGCCTTGAACTGCCATTGTGATTCCAAACGGGAATTGTGGCCTCAGACTGGAATTGTGACCCTGAGCCTTGTGCTGCATCTCTGATACCAAACCGGAATTGGGTCTTCAGACTGGAATTGTGACCTCGAGACATGAACAGCAGTTGTGATTACAAAACGGAATTGGGGGCTCAGACTGAAATTGTGATATTCACCCTAGAACTGCAAATGTGATTCCAATCGGGATTTGTGACCACACACTGAATTTGTGACCTAGAGATTTGAGCTGCAGTTGTGATACCAAACCGATATTGGGACCTCAGACAAGAATTGTGTTCTCCAGGCTTGTACTGCAATTGTGATTCCAAACTGGAATTGTGACCTAAGACTGGAATCGTGACCTCGAGACAGGATCAGCAGTTGTGATTCCAAACGGGAATTGTGGCCTCAGACTGGAATGGTGACCCCGAGACTTGAACAGCACTTCTGATTCCAAACCGGAATTGTGACGGCAGACTGGAATTGAGACCTCGAACTTTGAACTGCAATTGTGATTCCAAACAGAAACTTTGACCTCAGAGAGTAATTGTGACCTCATTCTATGAACTGCTATTGTGATTCCAAACTGTAATTGTGACCTCGAGCCTTGAACTCCAGTTGTGATTCCAAACAGGACTTGTGACCTCAGACTGGAATTGTGACCTCGAGCCTTGACCGGCAGTTGTGAGTCCAACTGGGAATTGGGGCCTCAGACTGGAATTGTGACTCCTAGCCATGATCTGCAGTACTGATTCCAAACAGGAATCGTGGCCTCAGACTGGAAATGTGACAACTAGGCTTGAGCTGCAGTTGTGATACCATACCGGAATTGAGTCTTCAGACTGGAATCGTCACGTCGAGCAATGTAGAGCAGTTACGATTCAGAGCCGGAATTGGGACCTCAGACTGGAACAGTGACTTCAAACCTTGAAATTAAGTTGTGATTCCAAAGCGGAATTGTGGCCTCAGACTTGAATTGTGACCCTGAGCCTTGTGCTGCATTTGTGATACCAAACCGGAATTGGGTCCTCAGACTGGAATCGTGATCTCGAGACATGAACATCAGTTGTGATTCCAACACGGAATTGGGGTCTCAGACTGGAATTGTGATCTGGAGCCTTGAACTGCCATTGTGATTTCAAATCGGAATTGGGTCCTCAGACTGGAATCGTGACCTCGAGACAGGATCAGCAGTTGTGATTCCAAACTGGAATTGTGACCTAAGACTGGAATCGTGACCTCGAGACAGGATCAGCAGTTGTGATTCCAAACGGGAATTGTGGCCTCAGACTGGAATGGTGACCCCGAGACTTGAACAGCACTTCTGATTCCAAACCGGAATTGTGACGGCAGACTGGAATTGAGACCTCGAACTTTGAACTGCAATTGTGATTCCAAACAGAAGCTTTGACCTCAGAGAGTAATTGTGACCTCATTCTATGAACTGCTATTGTGATTCCAAACTGTAATTGTGACCTCGAGCCTTGAACTCCAGTTGTGATTCCAAACAGGACTTGTGACCTCAGACTGGAATTGTGACCTCGAGCCTTGACCGGCAGTTGTGAGTCCAACTGGGAATTGTGACCTCAGACTGGAATTGTGACCTCGAGCCTTGAACTGCAGTTGTGAGTCCAACTGGGAATTGGGGCCTCAGACTGGAATTGTGACTCCTAGCCATGATCTGCAGTACTGATTCCAAACAGGAATTGGGGCCTCAGACTGGAATTGTGATCTCGAGACAGGAATAGCAGTTGTGATTCCAAACGGGAATCGTGGCCTCAGACTGGAAATGTGACAACTAGGCTTGAGCTGCAGTTGTGATACCATACCGGAATTGAGTCTTCAGACTGGAATCGTCACCTCGAGCAATGTAGAGCAGTTGCGATTCAGAGCCGGAATTGGGACCTCAAACTGGAACTGTGACTACGAACCTTGAAATTAACTTGTGATTCCAAATCGTAATTGGGTCCTCAGACTGGAATTGTGACCCTGAGCCTTGTGCTGCATCTGTGATACCAAACCGGAATTGGGTCCTCAGACGGGAATCGTGATCTCGAGACATGAACATCAGTTGTGATTCGAAACAGGAATATTGACCTAAGACTGGAATTGTGATTTCATTCCATGAACTGCTATTGTGAATCCAAACTGTAATTGTGACCTCGATCCTTGAACTACAGTTGTGATGCCAAAGGGGAATTGTGGCCTCAGACTGTAATTGTGACCCTGAGCCTTGAGCTGCACTTGTGATACCAAACCGGAATTGGGTCCTCAGACTGGAATCGTGATCTCGAGACATGAACATGCGTTGTGATTCCAACACAGAATTGGGGGCTCAGACTGGAATTGTGATCTCGAGCCTTGAACTGCCATTGTGATTTCAAATCGGAATTGGGTCCTCAGACTGGAATCGTGACCTCGAGACAGGATCAGCAGTTGTGATTCCAAACGGGAATTGTGGCCTCAGACTGGAATTGTGACCCCGAGCATTGAGCAGCAGTTGTGATTCCAAACGGGAATTGTGACCTCAGTCTGGCATTGTGATCTCAAGCCTTGAACTGCAATTGTGATTCCAAACCGGAATTGTGGCCTCAGACTGGAATTGAGACCTCGAGCTTTGAACTGCAATTGTGATTCCAAACAGAAATTATGACCTCAGAGAGTAATTGTGACCTCATTCCATGAACTGCTATTGTGATTTCAAACAGGAATAGTGAGCTCGAGCCTTGTACTGCAGTACTGATTCCAAACAGGAATTGGGGCCTCAGACTGGAATTGTGATCTCGAGACAGGAATAGCAGTTGTGATTCCAAACAGGAATATTGACCTAAGACTGGAATTGTGATTTCATTCCATGAACTGCTATTGTGAATCCAAACTGTAATTGTGACCTCGATCCTTGAACTGCAGTTGTGATTCCAAACGGGAATTGTGGCCTCAGACTGGAATTGTGACCCCGAGCCTTGAGCTGCACTTGTGATTCCAAAGCAGTATAGGGTCATCAGACTAGAATCGTGTCTTCGAGCCTTGAACTTTAGTAGTGTTTCCTGACAGGATTTGGGGCCTAAGACTGGAATTGTGATCTTGAGAGTTGAAATGCAATTGTGATTCCAAACAGGATTCATGAACTCTGACTGGAATTGTGACCTCCAGCATTGAACATCAATCGTGATTCCCAACATGAATTCTATCCTCATACTGGAATTGTGGCCTCAAGACTTAAAATGCAAATGTGATTTCAAACTGGAATTGTGACCTCAAGCCTTGAAATGCAATTGTTATTTCAAACCGGAATTGTGAAATCAAGCCTTGAACTGCTAATATGATTCCAAACCGGAATTGTGGCCTCAGACTTGAATTGTGACCTCGAGCCTTGAATAGCAGTTGTGATTCCGAACTGTAATTGTGACCTCGGGCCTTGAATTGCAGTTGTGATTCCAAACGGGAATTGTGGCCTCAGACTGGAACTATGACCCCGGAGCCTTGAGCTGCAGTACTGATTCCAAACAGCTATTGCGTCCTCAGACTGCAGTTGTGACTTCGAGCCTTGAATTTTAGTTGTGATTCCAAAGCCGTATTGTGGCCTCAGACTGGAATTGTGACCTCGAGGCTTGAACATCAATTGTGATTCCAAACAGGAATTGTGTCCTCATACTGGAATTGTGGCCTCATGACTTAAAATGCAAATGTGATTTGAAACTGGAATTGTGAACTCAAGCCTTGAACTGCAATTGTGATTCCAAATTGGAATTGTGAACTCAAGCCTTGAATAGCAGTTGTGATTCCAAACGGGAATTGTGGCCTCAGACTGGAATTGTGATCTCGAGCCTTGAACTGCAATTTTGATTCCAAACAAGAATTGTGACCGCAGACTGGATTTGTGACCTCGAGACTTGAACTACAATTGGATTTCAAACAGGAATTGGGGCCTCAGACTGGAATTGTGACCTCATTCCATGAACTCCTATTGTGATTCCAAACTGTAATAGTGAGCTCGAGCCTTGAACTGCAGTACTGATTCCAAACAGGAATTGGGGCCTCAGACTGGAATTGTGATCTCGAGACAGGAATAGCAGTTGTGATTCCAAACGGGAGTCGTGGCCTCAGACTGGAAATGTGACAACTAGGCTTGAGCTGCAGTTGTGATACCATACCGGAATTGAGTCTTCAGACTGGAATCGTCACCTCGAGCAATGTAGAGCAGTTGCGATTCAGAGCTGGAATTGGGACCTCAAACTGGAACTGTGACTACGAACCTTGAAATTAAGTTGTGATTCCAAATCGGAATTGGGTCCTCAGACTGGAATTGTGACCCTGAGCCTTGTGCTGCATCTGTGTTACCAAACCGGAATTGGGTCCTCAGACTGGAATTGGGGGCTCAGACTGGAATTGTGATCTCGACCCTTGAACTGCAAATGTGATTCCAAACGGGATTTGTGACCACACACTGCATTTGTGACCTAGAGATTTGAGCTGCAGTTCTGATACCAAACCACAATTGTGACCTCAGTCTGGCATTGTGATCTCAAGCCTTGAACTGCAATTGTGATTCCAAACCGGAATTGTGACCGCAGACTGGAATTGAGACGTCGAGCTTTGAACTGCAATTGTGATTCCAAACAGAAATTATGACCTCAGAGAGTAATTGTGACCTCATTCCATGAACTCCTATTGTGATTCCAAACTGTAATAGTGAGCTCGAGCCTTGAACTGCAGTACTGATTCCAAACAGGAATTGGGGCCTCAGACTGGAATTGTGATCTCGAGACAGGAATAGCAGTTGTGATTCCAAACGGGAATCGTGGCCTCAGACTGGAAATGTGACAACTAGGCTTGAGCTGCAGTTGTGATACCATACCGGAATCGAGTCTTCAGACTGGAATCGTCACGTCGAGCAATGTAGAGCAGTTGTGATTCAGAGCCGGAATTGGGACCTCAAACTGGAACTGTGACTACGAACCTTGAAATTAAGTTGTGATTCCAAATCGGAATTGGGTCCTCAGACTGGAATTGTGACCCTGAGCCTTGTGCTGCATCTGTGATACCAAACCGGAATTGGGTCCTCAGACTGGAATTGGGGGCTCAGACTGGAATTGTGATCTCGACCCTTGAACTGCAAATGTGATTCCAAACGGGATTTGTGACCACACACTGCGTTTGTGACCTAGAGATTTGAGCTGCAGTTCTGATACCAAACCGCAATTGTGATCTCAGACTGGATTTGTCACCCCGAGCCTTGAGCTGCGGTTTTGATACCAAACCGGTATTGGGTCCTCAGACTGCAATTGTGTCTTCGAGCCTTGAACTTTAGTAGTGTTTCCTGACAGGATTTGGGGCCTAAGACTGGAATTGTGATCTCGAGACTTGAAATGTATTTGTGATACCAAACAGGATTCATGAACTCTGACTGCAATTGTGAGCTCAAGCCTTGAAGATCAGTTGTGATTCCAAACAGGAATTGTGTCCTCATACTGGAATTGTGGCCTCATGACTTAAAATGCAAATGTGATTTGAAACTGGAATTGTGTTCTCCAGCCTTGAAATGCAATTGTGATTCCAAACCGGAATTGTGAAATCAAGCCTTGAACTGCAATTGTGATTCCAAACCGGAATTGTGACCTCGAGGCTTGAATAGCAGTTGTAATTCCAAACGGGAATTGTGGCCTCAGACTAGAACTGTGACTCTGAGCCTTGAGCTTCAGTTGTGATTCCAAACGGGAATTGAGGCCTCAGACTGGAATTGTGATCTCGACCCTTGAATTGTAAATGTGATTCCAAACGGGATTAGTGACCACACACTGAATTTGTGACCTAGAGATTTGAGCTGCAGTTGTGGAACCAAACCGATATCGGGACCTCAGACTGGAATTGTGACCCTGAACCTTAAGCTGCAGCCCTGAAATCAAACCGGAATTGGGGGCTCAGACTGGAATTGTGATCTCGGGCCTTGAACTGCCATTGTGATTCCAAACGGGAATTGTGGTCTCAGACTGGAATTGTGACCGCGAGACATGAACAGCAGTTGTGATTACAAAACGGAATTGGGGGCTCAGACTGCAATTGTGATCTCGAGCCTTGAACTGCCATTGTGATTCCAAACAGGAATTGTGGCCTCAGACTGCAATTGTGATCTTGAGCCTTGAACTGCAATTTTGATTCCAAACAAGAATTGTGACCTCAGACTGGATTTGTGACCTCGAGCCTTGGACTACAATTGGATTTCAAACAGGAATTGTGGCCTCAGACTGGAATTGTGATCTCGAGCCTTGAACTGCAATTGTGATTCCAAACTGGAATTGTAAACTCAAGCCTTGAATAGCAGTTGTGATTCCAAACGGGAATTGTGGCCTCAGACTGGAATTGTGACCCCGAGCATTGAGCAGCAGTTGTGATTCCAAACGGGAATTGAGACCTCAGTCTGGCATTGTGATCTCCAGCCTTGAACTGCAATTGTGATTCCAAACCGGAATTGTGACCGCAGACTGGAATTGAGACCTCGAGCTTTGAACTGCAATTGTGATTCCAAACAGAAATTATGACCTCAGAGAGTAATTGTGACCTCATTCCATGAACTCCTATTGTGATTCCAAACTGTAATAGTGAGCTCGAGCCTTGAACTGCAGTACTGATTCCAAACAGGAATTGGGGCCTCAGACTGGAATTGTGATCTCGAGACAGGAATAGCAGTTGTGATTCCAAACTGGAGTCGTGGCCTCAGACTGGAAATGTGACAACTAGGCTTGAGCTGCAGTTGTGATACCATACCGGAATTGAGTCTTCAGACTGGAATCATCACCTCGAGCAATGTAAAGCAGTTACGATTCAGAGCCGGAATTGTGACCTCAGACTGGAACTGTGACTTCGAACCTTGAAATTAAGTTGTGATTCCAAAGCGGAATTGTGGCCTCAGACTTGAATTGTGACCCTGAGCCTTGTGCTGCATCTGTGATACCAAACCGGAATTGGGTCTTCAGACTGGAATTGTGTCCTCGAGACATGAACAGCAGTTGTGATTACAAAACGGAATTGGGGGCTCAGACTGAAATTGTGATATTCACCCTAGAACTGCAAATGTGATTCCAAACGGGATTTGTGACCACACACTGAATTTGTGACCTAGAGATTTGAGCTGCAGTTGTGATACCAAACCGATATTGGGACCTCAGACAAGAATTGTGTTCTCCAGGCTTGTACTGCAATTGTGATTCCAAACTGGAATTGTGACCTAAGACTGGAATCGTGACCTCGAGACAGGATCAGCAGTTGTGATTCCAAACGGGAATTGTGGCCTCAGACTGGAATGGTGACCCCGAGACTTGAACAGCACTTCTGATTCCAAACCGGAATTGTGACGGCAGACTGGAATTGAGACCTCGAACTTTGAACTGCAATTGTGATTCCAAACAGAAACTTTGACCTCAGAGAGTAATTGTGACCTCATTCTATGAACTGCTATTGTGATTCCAAACTGTAATTGTGACCTCGAGCCTTGAACTCCAGTTGTGATTCCAAACAGGACTTGTGACCTCAGACTGGAATTGTGACCTCGAGCCTTGACCGGCAGTTGTGAGTCCAACTGGGAATTGGGGGCTCAGACTGGAATTGTGACTCCTAGCCATGATCTGCAGTACTGATTCCAAACAGGAATCGTGGCCTCAGACTGGAAATGTGACAACTAGGCTTGAGCTGCAGTTGTGATACCATACCGGAATTGAGTCTTCAGACTGGAATCGTCACGTCGAGCAATGTAGAGCAGTTACGATTCAGAGCCGGAATTGGGACCTCAGACTGGAACAGTGACTTCAAACCTTGAAATTAAGTTGTGATTCCAAAGCGGAATTGTGGCCTCAGACTTGAATTGTGACCCTGAGCCTTGTGCTGCATTTGTGATACCAAACCGGAATTGGGTCCTCAGACTGGAATCGTGATCTCGAGACATGAACATCAGTTGTGATTCCAACACGGAATTGGGGGCTCAGACTGGAATTGTGATCTCGAGCCTTGAACTGCCATTGTGATTTCAAATCGGAATTGGGTCCTCAGACTGGAATCGTGACCTCGAGACAGGATCAGCAGTTGTGATTCCAAACGGGAATTGTGGCCTCAGACTGGAATTGTGACCCCGAGCATTGAGCAGCAGTTGTGATTCCAAACGGGAATTGTGACCTCAGTCTGGCATTGTGATCTCAAGCCTTGAACTGCAATTGTGATTCCAAACCGGAATTGTGGGCTCAGACTGGAATTGAGACCTCGAGCTTTGAACTGCAATTGTGATTCCAAACAGAAATTATGACCTCAGAGAGTAATTGTGACCTCATTCCATGAACTGCTATTGTGATTTCAAACAGGAATTGTGACCTCGAGCCTTGAACTGCAGTACTGATTCCAAACAGGAATTGGGGCCTCAGACTGGAATTGTGATCTCGAGACAGGAATAGCAGTTGTGATTCCAAACAGGAATATTGACCTAAGACTGGAATTGTGATTTCATTCCATGAACTGCTATTGTGAATCCAAACTGTAATTGTGACCTCGATCCTTGAACTGCAGTTGTGATTCCAAACGGGAATTGTGGCCTCAGACTGGAATTGTGACCCCGAGCCTTGAGCTGCACTTGTGATTCCAAAGCAGTATAGGGTCATCAGACTAGAATCGTGTCTTCGAGCCTTGAACTTTAGTAGTGTTTCCTGACAGGATTTGGGGCCTAAGACTGGAATTGTGATCTTGAGAGTTGAAATGCAATTGTGATTCCAAACAGGATTCATGAACTCTGACTGGAATTGTGACCTCGAGCATTGAACATCAATCGTGATTCCCAACATGAATTCTATCCTCATACTGGAATTGTGGCCTCAAGACTTAAAATGCAAATGTGATTTCAAACTGGAATTGTGACCTCAAGCCTTGAAATGCAATTGTTATTTCAAACCGGAATTGTGAAATCAAGCCTTGAACTGCTAATATGATTCCAAACCGGAATTGTGGCCTCAGACTTGAATTGTGACCTCGAGCCTTGAATAGCAGTTGTGATTCCGAACTGTAATTGTGACCTCGGGCCTTGAATTGCAGTTGTGATTCCAAACGGGAACTGTGGCCTCAGACTGGAACTATGACCCCGGAGCCTTGAGCTGCAGTACTGATTCCAAACAGCTATTGCGTCCTCAGACTGCAGTTGTGACTTCGAGCCTTGAATTTTAGTTGTGATTCCAAAGCCGTATTGTGGCCTCAGACTGGAATTGTGACCTCGAGGCTTGAACATCAATTGTGATTCCAAACAGGAATTGTGTCCTCATACTGGAATTGTGGCCTCATGACTTAAAATGCAAATGTGATTTGATACTGGAATTGTGAACTCAAGCCTTGAACTGCAATTGTGATTCCAAATTGGAATTGTGAATTCAAGCCTTGAATAGCAGTTGTGATTCCAAACGGGAATTGTGGCCTCAGACTGGAATTGTGATCTCGAGCCTTGAACTGCAATTTTGATTCCAAACAAGAATTGTGACCGCAGACTGGATTTGTGACCTCGAGACTTGAACTACAATTGGATTTCAAACAGGAATTGGGGCCTCAGACTGGAATTGTGACCTCATTCCATGAACTCCTATTGTGATTCCAAACTGTAATAGTGAGCTCGAGCCTTGAACTGCAGTACTGATTCCAAACAGGAATTGGGGCCTCAGACTGGAATTGTGATCTCGAGACAGGAATAGCAGTTGTGATTCCAAACGGGAGTCGTGGCCTCAGACTGGAAATGTGACAACTAGGCTTGAGCTGCAGTTGTGATACCATACCGGAATTGAGTCTTCAGACTGGAATCGTCACCTCGAGCAATGTAGAGCAGTTGCGATTCAGAGCCGGAATTGGGACCTCAAACTGGAACTGTGACTACGAACCTTGAAATTAACTTGTGATTCCAAAGCGGAATTGGGTCCTCAGACTGGAATTGTGACCCTGAGCCTTGTGCTGCATCTGTGATACCAAACTGGAATTGGGTCCTCAGACTGGAATTGGGGGCTCAGACTGGAATTGTGATCTCGACCCTTGAACTGCAAATGTGATTCCAAACGGGATTTGTGACCACACACTGCATTTGTGACCTAGAGATTTGAGCTGCAGTTCTGATACCAAACCGCAATTGTGATCTCAGACTGGATTTGTCACTCCGAGCCTTGAGCTGCGGTTTTGATACCAAACCGGTATTGGGTCCTCAGACTGCAATTGTGTCTTCGAGCCTTGAACTTTAGTAGTGTTTCCTGACAGGATTTGGGGCCTAAGACTGGAATTGTGATCTCGAGACTTGAAATGTATTTGTGATACCAAACAGGATTCATGAACTCTGACTGCAATTGTGAGCTCAAGGCTTGAAGATCAGTTGTGATTCCAAACAGGAATTGTGTCCTCATACTGGAATTGTGGCCTCATGACTTAAAATGCAAATGTGATTTGAAACTGGAATTGTGTTCTCCAGCCTTGAAATGCAATTGTGATTCCAAACCAGAATTGTGAAATCAAGCCTTGAACTGCAATTGTGATTCCAAACCGGAATTGTGACCTCGAGGCTTGAATAGCAGTTGTAATTCCAAATGGGAATTGTGGCCTCAGACTAGAACTGTGACACCGAGCCTTGAGCTTCAGTTGTGATTCCAAACGGGAATTGAGGCCTCAGACTGGAATTGTGATCTCGACCCTTGAATTGTAAATGTGATTCCAAACGGGATTAGTGACCACACACTGAATTTGTGACCTAGAGATTTGAGCTGCAGTTGTGGAACCAAACCGATATCGGGACCTCAGACTGGAATTGTGACCCTGAACCTTAAGCTGCAGCTCTGAAATCAAACTGGAATTGGGGGCTCAGACTGGAATTGTGATCTCGGGCCTTGAACTGCCATTGTGATTCCAAACGGGAATTGTGGCCTCAGACTGGAATTGTGACCCTGAGCCTTGTGCTGCATCTCTGATACCAAACCGGAATTGGGTCTTCAGACTGGAATTGTGACCTCGAGACATGAACAGCAGTTGTGATTACAAAACGGAATTGGGGGCTCAGACTGAAATTGTGATATTCACCCTAGAACTGCAAATGTGATTCCAATCGGGATTTGTGACCACACACTGAATTTGTGACCTAGAGATTTGAGCTGCAGTTGTGATACCAAACCGATATTGGGACCTCAGACAAGAATTGTGTTCTCCAGGCTTGTACTGCAATTGTGATTCCAAACTGGAATTGTGACCTAAGACTGGAATCGTGACCTCGAGACAGGATCAGCAGTTGTGATTCCAAACGGGAATTGTGGCCTCAGACTGGAATGGTGACCCCGAGACTTGAACAGCACTTCTGATTCCAAACCGGAATTGTGACGGCAGACTGGAATTGAGACCTCGAACTTTGAACTGCAATTGTGATTCCAAACAGAAACTTTGACCTCAGAGAGTAATTGTGACCTCATTCTATGAACTGCTATTGTGATTCCAAACTGTAATTGTGACCTCGAGCCTTGAACTCCAGTTGTGATTCCAAACAGGACTTGTGACCTCAGACTGGAATTGTGACCTCGAGCCTTGACCGGCAGTTGTGAGTCCAACTGGGAATTGGGGCCTCAGACTGGAATTGTGACTCCTAGCCATGATCTGCAGTACTGATTCCAAACAGGAATCGTGGCCTCAGACTGGAAATGTGACAACTAGGCTTGAGCTGCAGTTGTGATACCATACCGGAATTGAGTCTTCAGACTGGAATCGTCACGTCGAGCAATGTAGAGCAGTTACGATTCAGAGCCGGAATTGGGACCTCAGACTGGAACAGTGACTTCAAACCTTGAAATTAAGTTGTGATTCCAAAGCGGAATTGTGGCCTCAGACTTGAATTGTGACCCTGAGCCTTGTGCTGCATTTGTGATACCAAACCGGAATTGGGTCCTCAGACTGGAATCGTGATCTCGAGACATGAACATCAGTTGTGATTCCAACACGGAATTGGGGTCTCAGACTGGAATTGTGATCTGGAGCCTTGAACTGCCATTGTGATTTCAAATCGGAATTGGGTCCTCAGACTGGAATCGTGACCTCGAGACAGGATCAGCAGTTGTGATTCCAAACTGGAATTGTGACCTAAGACTGGAATCGTGACCTCGAGACAGGATCAGCAGTTGTGATTCCAAACGGGAATTGTGGCCTCAGACTGGAATGGTGACCCCGAGACTTGAACAGCACTTCTGATTCCAAACCGGAATTGTGACGGCAGACTGGAATTGAGACCTCGAACTTTGAACTGCAATTGTGATTCCAAACAGAAGCTTTGACCTCAGAGAGTAATTGTGACCTCATTCTATGAACTGCTATTGTGATTCCAAACTGTAATTGTGACCTCGAGCCTTGAACTCCAGTTGTGATTCCAAACAGGACTTGTGACCTCAGACTGGAATTGTGACCTCGAGCCTTGACCGGCAGTTGTGAGTCCAACTGGGAATTGTGACCTCAGACTGGAATTGTGACCTCGAGCCTTGAACTGCAGTTGTGAGTCCAACTGGGAATTGGGGCCTCAGACTGGAATTGTGACTCCTAGCCATGATCTGCAGTACTGATTCCAAACAGGAATTGGGGCCTCAGACTGGAATTGTGATCTCGAGACAGGAATAGCAGTTGTGATTCCAAACGGGAATCGTGGCCTCAGACTGGAAATGTGACAACTAGGCTTGAGCTGCAGTTGTGATACCATACCGGAATTGAGTCTTCAGACTGGAATCGTCACCTCGAGCAATGTAGAGCAGTTGCGATTCAGAGCCGGAATTGGGACCTCAAACTGGAACTGTGACTACGAACCTTGAAATTAAGTTGTGATTCCAAATCGTAATTGGGTCCTCAGACTGGAATTGTGACCCTGAGCCTTGTGCTGCATCTGTGATACCAAACCGGAATTGGGTCCTCAGACGGGAATCGTGATCTCGAGACATGAACATCAGTTGTGATTCGAAACAGGAATATTGACCTAAGACTGGAATTGTGATTTCATTCCATGAACTGCTATTGTGAATCCAAACTGTAATTGTGACCTCGATCCTTGAACTACAGTTGTGATGCCAAAGGGGAATTGTGGCCTCAGACTGTAATTGTGACCCTGAGCCTTGAGCTGCACTTGTGATACCAAACCGGAATTGGGTCCTCAGACTGGAATCGTGATCTCGAGACATGAACATGCATTGTGATTCCAACACAGAATTGGGGGCTCAGACTGGAATTGTGATCTCGAGCCTTGAACTGCCATTGTGATTTCAAATCGGAATTGGGTCCTCAGACTGGAATCGTGACCTCGAGACAGGATCAGCAGTTGTGATTCCAAACGGGAATTGTGGCCTCAGACTGGAATTGTGACCCCGAGCATTGAGCAGCAGTTGTGATTCCAAACGGGAATTGTGACCTCAGTCTGGCATTGTGATCTCAAGCCTTGAACTGCAATTGTGATTCCAAACCGGAATTGTGGCCTCAGACTGGAATTGAGACCTCGAGCTTTGAACTGCAATTGTGATTCCAAACAGAAATTATGACCTCAGAGAGTAATTGTGACCTCATTCCATGAACTGCTATTGTGATTTCAAACAGGAATAGTGAGCTCGAGCCTTGTACTGCAGTACTGATTCCAAACAGGAATTGGGGCCTCAGACTGGAATTGTGATCTCGAGACAGGAATAGCAGTTGTGATTCCAAACAGGAATATTGACCTAAGACTGGAATTGTGATTTCATTCCATGAACTGCTATTGTGAATCCAAACTGTAATTGTGACCTCGATCCTTGAACTGCAGTTGTGATTCCAAACGGGAATTGTGGCCTCAGACTGGAATTGTGACCCCGAGCCTTGAGCTGCACTTGTGATTCCAAAGCAGTATAGGGTCATCAGACTAGAATCGTGTCTTCGAGCCTTGAACTTTAGTAGTGTTTCCTGACAGGATTTGGGGCCTAAGACTGGAATTGTGATCTTGAGAGTTGAAATGCAATTGTGATTCCAAACAGGATTCATGAACTCTGACTGGAATTGTGACCTCGAGCATTGAACATCAATCGTGATTCCCAACATGAATTCTATCCTCATACTGGAATTGTGGCCTCAAGACTTAAAATGCAAATGTGATTTCAAACTGGAATTGTGACCTCAAGCCTTGAAATGCAATTGTTATTTCAAACCGGAATTGTGAAATCAAGCCTTGAACTGCTAATATGATTCCAAACCGGAATTGTGGCCTCAGACTTGAATTGTGACCTCGAGCCTTGAATAGCAGTTGTGATTCCGAACTGTAATTGTGACCTCGGGCCTTGAATTGCAGTTGTGATTCCAAACGGGAACTGTGGCCTCAGACTGGAACTATGACCCCGGAGCCTTGAGCTGCAGTACTGATTCCAAACAGCTATTGCGTCCTCAGACTGCAGTTGTGACTTCGAGCCTTGAATTTTAGTTGTGATTCCAAAGCCGTATTGTGGCCTCAGACTGGAATTGTGACCTCGAGGCTTGAACATCAATTGTGATTCCAAACAGGAATTGTGTCCTCATACTGGAATTGTGGCCTCATGACTTAAAATGCAAATGTGATTTGATACTGGAATTGTGAACTCAAGCCTTGAACTGCAATTGTGATTCCAAATTGGAATTGTGAATTCAAGCCTTGAATAGCAGTTGTGATTCCAAACGGGAATTGTGGCCTCAGACTGGAATTGTGATCTCGAGCCTTGAACTGCAATTTTGATTCCAAACAAGAATTGTGACCGCAGACTGGATTTGTGACCTCGAGACTTGAACTACAATTGGATTTCAAACAGGAATTGGGGCCTCAGACTGGAATTGTGACCTCATTCCATGAACTCCTATTGTGATTCCAAACTGTAATAGTGAGCTCGAGCCTTGAACTGCAGTACTGATTCCAAACAGGAATTGGGGCCTCAGACTGGAATTGTGATCTCGAGACAGGAATAGCAGTTGTGATTCCAAACGGGAGTCGTGGCCTCAGACTGGAAATGTGACAACTAGGCTTGAGCTGCAGTTGTGATACCATACCGGAATTGAGTCTTCAGACTGGAATCGTCACCTCGAGCAATGTAGAGCAGTTGCGATTCAGAGCCGGAATTGGGACCTCAAACTGGAACTGTGACTACGAACCTTGAAATTAACTTGTGATTCCAAAGCGGAATTGGGTCCTCAGACTGGAATTGTGACCCTGAGCCTTGTGCTGCATCTGTGATACCAAACTGGAATTGGGTCCTCAGACTGGAATTGGGGGCTCAGACTGGAATTGTGATCTCGACCCTTGAACTGCAAATGTGATTCCAAACGGGATTTGTGACCACACACTGCATTTGTGACCTAGAGATTTGAGCTGCAGTTCTGATACCAAACCACAATTGTGACCTCAGACTGGATTTGTGACCCCGAGCCTTGAGCTGCGGTTTTGATACCAAACCGGTATTGGGTCCTCAGACTGCAATTGTGTCTTTGAGCCTTGACCTTTAGTAGTGTTTCCTGACAGGCTTTGGGGCCTAAGACTGGAATTGTGATCTCGAGACTTGAAATGTATTTGTGATACCAAACAGGATTCATGAACTCTGACTGCAATTGTGAGCTCAAGCCTTGAAGATCAGTTGTGATTCCAAACAGGAATTGTGTCCTCATACTGGAATTGTGGCCTCATGACTTAAAATGCAAATGTGATTTGAAACTGGAATTGTGTTCTCCAGCCTTGAAATGCAATTGTGATTCCAAACCGGAATTGTGAAATCAAGCCTTGAACTGCAATTGTGATTCCAAACCGGAATTGTGACCTCGAGGCTTGAATAGCAGTTGTAATTCCAAACGGGAATTGTGGCCTCAGACTAGAACTGTGACTCCGAGCCTTGAGCTTCAGTTGTGATTCCAAACGGGAATTGAGGCCTCAGACTGGAATTGTGATCTCGACCCTTGAATTGTAAATGTGATTCCAAACGGGATTAGTGACCACACACTGAATTTGTGACCTAGAGATTTGAGCTGCAGTTGTGGAACCAAACCGATATCGGGACCTCAGACTAGAATTGTGACCCTGAACCTTAAGCTGCAGCTCTGAAATCAAACCGGAATTGGGGACTCAGACTGGAATTGTGATCTCGGGCCTTGAACTGCCATTGTGATTCCAAACAGGAATTGTGGCCTCAGACTGGAATTGTGATCTCGAGCCTTGAACTGCAATTGTGATTCCAAACAGAAACTTTGACCTCAGAGAGTAATTGTGACCTCATTCTATGAACTGCTATTGTGATTCCAAACTGTAATTGTGACCTCGAGCCTTGAACTCCAGTTGTGATTCCAAACAGGACTTGTGACCTCAGACTGGAATTGTGACCTCGAGCCTTGACCGGCAGTTGTGAGTCCAACTGGGAATTGGGGCCTCAGACTGGAATTGTGACTCCTAGCCATGATCTGCAGTACTGATTCCAAACGGGAATTGGGGCCTCAGACTGGAATTGTGATCTCGAGACAGGAATAGCAGTTGTGATTCCAAACAGGAATCGTGGCCTCAGACTGGAAATGTGACAACTAGGCTTGAGCTGCAGTTGTGATACCATACCGGAATTGAGTCTTCAGACTGGAATCGTCACCTCGAGCAATGTAGAGCAGTTACGATTCAGAGCCGGAATTGGGACCTCAAACTGGAACTGTGACTTCAAACCTTGAAATTAAGTTGTGATTCCAAAGCGGAATTGTGGCCTCAGACTTGAATTGTGACCCTGAGCCTTGTGCTGCATTTGTGATACCAAACCGGAATTGGGTCCTCAGACTGGAATCGTGATCTCGAGACATGAACATCAGTTGTGATTCCAACACGGAATTGGGGTCTCAGACTGGAATTGTGACCCTGAGCCTTGAACTGCCATTGTGATTTCAAATCGGAATTGGGTCCTCAGACTGGAATCGTGACCCCGAGCATTGAGCAGCAGTTGTGATTCCAAACGGGAATTGTGACCTCAGTCTGGCATTGTGATCTCAAGCCTTGAACTGCAATTGTGATTCCAAACCGGAATTGTGGCCTCAGACTGGAATTGAGACCTCGAGCTTTGAACTGCAATTGTGATTCCAAACAGAAATTATGACCTCAGAGAGTAATTGTGACCTCATTCCATGAACTGCTATTGTGATTTCAAACAGGAATTGTGACCTCGAGCCTTGAACTGCAGTACTGATTCCAAACAGGAATTGGGGCCTCAGACTGGAATTGTGATCTCGAGACAGGAATAGCAGTTGTGATTCCAAACAGGAATATTGACCTAAGACTGGAATTGTGATTTCATTCCATGAACTGCTATTGTGAATCCAAACTGTAATTGTGACCTCGATCCTTGAACTGCAGTTGTGATTCCAAACCGGAATTGTGGCCTCAGACTGGAATTGAGACCTCGAGCTTTGAACTGCAATTGTGATTCCAAACAGAAATTATGACCTCAGAGAGTAATTGTGACCTCATTCCATGAACTGCTATTGTGATTTCAAACAGGAATTGTGACCTCGAGCCTTGAACTGCAGTACTGATTCCAAACGGGAATTGTGGCCTCAGACTGGAATTGTGACCCCGAGCCTTGAGCTGCACTTGTGATTCCAAAGCAGTATAGGGTCATCAGACTAGAATCGTGTCTTCGAGCCTTGAACTTTAGTAGTGTTTCCTGACAGGATTTGGGGCCTAAGACTGGAATTGTGATCTTGAGAGTTGAAATGCAATTGTGATTCCAAACAGGATTCATGAACTCTGACTGGAATTGTGACCTCCAGCATTGAACATCAATCGTGATTCCCAACATGAATTCTATCCTCATACTGGAATTGTGGCCTCAAGACTTAAAATGCAAATGTGATTTCAAACTGGAATTGTGACCTCAAGCCTTGAAATGCAATTGTTATTTCAAACCGGAATTGTGAAATCAAGCCTTGAACTGCTAATATGATTCCAAACCGGAATTGTGGCCTCAGACTTGAATTGTGACCTCGAGCCTTGAATAGCAGTTGTGATTCCGAACTGTAATTGTGACCTCGGGCCTTGAATTGCAGTTGTGATTCCAAACGGGAATTGTGGCCTCAGACTGGAACTATGACCCCGGAGCCTTGAGCTGCAGTACTGATTCCAAACAGCTATTGCGTCCTCAGACTGCAGTTGTGACTTCGAGCCTTGAATTTTAGTTGTGATTCCAAAGCCGTATTGTGGCCTCAGACTGGAATTGTGACCTCGAGGCTTGAACATCAATTGTGATTCCAAACAGGAATTGTGTCCTCATACTGGAATTGTGGCCTCATGACTTAAAATGCAAATGTGATTTGATACTGGAATTGTGAACTCAAGCCTTGAACTGCAATTGTGATTCCAAATTGGAATTGTGAACTCAAGCCTTGAATAGCAGTTGTGATTCCAAACGGGAATTGTGGCCTCAGACTGGAATTGTGATCTCGAGCCTTGAACTGCAATTTTGATTCCAAACAAGAATTGTGACCGCAGACTGGATTTGTGACCTCGAGACTTGAACTACAATTGGATTTCAAACAGGAATTGGGGCCTCAGACTGGAATTGTGACCTCATTCCATGAACTCCTATTGTGATTCCAAACTGTAATAGTGAGCTCGAGCCTTGAACTGCAGTACTGATTCCAAACAGGAATTGGGGCCTCAGACTGGAATTGTGATCTCGAGACAGGAATAGCAGTTGTGATTCCAAACTGGAGTCGTGGCCTCAGACTGGAAATGTGACAACTAGGCTTGAGCTGCAGTTGTGATACCATACCGGAATTGAGTCTTCAGACTGGAATCGTCACCTCGAGCAATGTAGAGCAGTTGCGATTCAGAGCTGGAATTGGGACCTCAAACTGGAACTGTGACTACGAACCTTGAAATTAAGTTGTGATTCCAAATCGGAATTGGGTCCTCAGACTGGAATTGTGACCCTGAGCCTTGTGCTGCATCTGTGTTACCAAACCGGAATTGGGTCCTCAGACTGGAATTGGGGGCTCAGACTGGGATTGTGATCTCGACCCTTGAACTGCAATTGTGATTCCAAACGGGATTTGTGACCACACACTGCATTTGTGACCTAGAGATTTGAGCTGCAGTTCTGATACCAAACCACAATTGTGACCTCAGTCTGGCATTGTGATCTCAAGCCTTGAACTGCAATTGTGATTCCAAACCGGAATTGTGACCGCAGACTGGAATTGAGACGTCGAGCTTTGAACTGCAATTGTGATTCCAAACAGAAATTATGACCTCAGAGAGTAATTGTGACCTCATTCCATGAACTCCTATTGTGATTCCAAACTGTAATAGTGAGCTCGAGCCTTGAACTGCAGTACTGATTCCAAACAGGAATTGGGGCCTCAGACTGGAATTGTGATCTCGAGACAGGAATAGCAGTTGTGATTCCAAACGGGAATCGTGGCCTCAGACTGGAAATGTGACAACTAGGCTTGAGCTGCAGTTGTGATACCATACCGGAATTGAGTCTTCAGACTGGAATCGTCACGTCGAGCAATGTAGAGCAGTTGTGATTCAGAGCCGGAATTGGGACCTCAAACTGGAACTGTGACTACGAACCTTGAAATTAAGTTGTGATTCCAAATCGGAATTGGGTCCTCAGACTGGAATTGTGACCCTGAGCCTTGTGCTGCATCTGTGATACCAAACCGGAATTGGGTCCTCAGACTGGAATTGGGGGCTCAGACTGGAATTGTGATCTCGACCCTTGAACTGCAAATGTGATTCCAAACGGGATTTGTGACCACACACTGCGTTTGTGACCTAGAGATTTGAGCTGCAGTTCTGATACCAAACCGCAATTGTGATCTCAGACTGGATTTGTCACCCCGAGCCTTGAGCTGCGGTTTTGATACCAAACCGGTATTGGGTCCTCAGACTGCAATTGTGTCTTCGAGCCTTGAACTTTAGTAGTGTTTCCTGACAGGATTTGGGGCCTAAGACTGGAATTGTGATCTCGAGACTTGAAATGTATTTGTGATACCAAACAGGATTCATGAACTCTGACTGCAATTGTGAGCTCAAGCCTTGAAGATCAGTTGTGATTCCAAACAGGAATTGTGTCCTCATACTGGAATTGTGGCCTCATGACTTAAAATGCAAATGTGATTTGAAACTGGAATTGTGTTCTCCAGCCTTGAAATGCAATTGTGATTCCAAACCGGAATTGTGAAATCAAGCCTTGAACTGCAATTGTGATTCCAAACCGGAATTGTGACCTCGAGGCTTGAATAGCAGTTGTAATTCCAAACGGGAATTGTGGCCTCAGACTAGAACTGTGACTCTGAGCCTTGAGCTTCAGTTGTGATTCCAAACGGGAATTGAGGCCTCAGACTGGAATTGTGATCTCGACCCTTGAATTGTAAATGTGATTCCAAACGGGATTAGTGACCACACACTGAATTTGTGACCTAGAGATTTGAGCTGCAGTTGTGGAACCAAACCGATATCGGGACCTCAGACTGGAATTGTGACCCTGAACCTTAAGCTGCAGCTCTGAAATCAAACCGGAATTGGGGGCTCAGACTGGAATTGTGATCTCGGGCCTTGAACTGCCATTGTGATTCCAAACGGGAATTGTGGTCTCAGACTGGAATTGTGACCGCGAGACATGAACAGCAGTTGTGATTACAAAACGGAATTGGGGGCTCAGACTGCAATTGTGATCTCGAGCCTTGAACTGCCATTGTGATTCCAAACAGGAATTGTGGCCTCAGACTGCAATTGTGATCTTGAGCCTTGAACTGCAATTTTGATTCCAAACAAGAATTGTGACCTCAGACTGGATTTGTGACCTCGAGCTTTGGACTACAATTGGATTTCAAACAGGAATTGTGGCCTCAGACTGGAATTGTGATCTCGAGACTTGAACTGCAATTGTGATTCCAAACTGGAATTGTAAACTCAAGCCTTGAATAGCAGTTGTGATTCCAAACGGGAATTGTGGCCTCAGACTGGAATTGTGACCCCGAGCATTGAGCAGCAGTTGTGATTCCAAACGGGAATTGAGACCTCAGTCTGGCATTGTGATCTCCAGCCTTGAACTGCAATTGTGATTCCAAACCGGAATTGTGACCGCAGACTGGAATTGAGACCTCGAGCTTTGAACTGCAATTGTGATTCCAAACAGAAATTATGACCTCAGAGAGTAATTGTGACCTCATTCCATGAACTCCTATTGTGATTCCAAACTGTAATAGTGAGCTCGAGCCTTGAACTGCAGTACTGATTCCAAACAGGAATTGGGGCCTCAGACTGGAATTGTGATCTCGAGACAGGAATAGCAGTTGTGATTCCAAACGGGAATCGTGGCCTCAGACTGGAAATGTGACAACTAGGCTTGAGCTGCAGTTGTGATACCATACCGGAATTGAGTCTTCAGACTGGAATCATCACCTCGAGCAATGTAAAGCAGTTACGATTCAGAGCCGGAATTGGGACCTCAGACTGGAACTGTGACTTCGAACCTTGAAATTAAGTTGTGATTCCAAAGCGGAATTGTGGCCTCAGACTTGAATTGTGACCCTGAGCCTTGTGCTGCATCTGTGATACCAAACCGGAATTGGGTCTTCAGACTGGAATTGTGACCTCGAGACATGAACAGCAGTTGTGATTACAAAACGGAATTGGGGGCTCAGACTGAAATTGTGATATTCACCCTAGAACTGCAAATGTGATTCCAAACGGGATTTGTGACCACACACTGAATTTGTGACCTAGAGATTTGAGCTGCAGTTGTGATACCAAACCGATATTGGGACCTCAGACAAGAATTGTGTTCTCCAGGCTTGTACTGCAATTGTGATTCCAAACTGGAATTGTGACCTAAGACTGGAATCGTGACCTCGAGACATGAGCTGCAGTTGTGATTCCAAACGGGAATTGTGGCCTCAGACTGCAATGGTGACCCCGAGACTTGAACAGCACTTCTGATTCCAAACCGGAATTGTGACGGCAGACTGGAATTGAGACCTCGAACTTTGAACTGCAATTGTGATTCCAAACAGAAACTTTGACCTCAGAGAGTAATTGTGACCTCATTCTATGAACTGCTATTGTGATTCCAAACTGTAATTGTGACCTCGAGCCTTGAACTCCAGTTGTGATTCCAAACAGGACTTGTGACCTCAGACTGGAATTGTGACCTCGAGCCTTGACCGGCAGTTGTGAGTCCAACTGGGAATTGGGGGCTCAGACTGGAATTGTGACTCCTAGCCATGATCTGCAGTACTGATTCCAAACAGGAATCGTGGCCTCAGACTGGAAATGTGACAACTAGGCTTGAGCTGCAGTTGTGATACCATACCGGAATTGAGTCTTCAGACTGGAATCGTCACCTCGAGCAATGTAGAGCAGTTACGATTCAGAGCCGGAATTGGGACCTCAGACTGGAACTGTGACTTCAAACCTTGAAATTAAGTTGTGATTCCAAAGCGGAATTGTGGCCTCAGACTTGAATTGTGACCCTGAGCCTTGTGCTGCATTTGTGATACCAAACCGGAATTGGGTCCTCAGACTGGAATCGTGATCTCGAGACATGAACATCAGTTGTGATTCCAACACGGAATTGGGGGCTCAGACTGGAATTGTGATCTCGAGCCTTGAACTGCCATTGTGATTTCAAATCGGAATTGGGTCCTCAGACTGGAATCGTGACCTCGAGACAGGATCAGCAGTTGTGATTCCAAACGGGAATTGTGGCCTCAGACTGGAATTGTGACCCCGAGCATTGAGCAGCAGTTGTGATTCCAAACGGGAATTGTGACCTCAGTCTGGCATTGTGATCTCAAGCCTTGAACTGCAATTGTGATTCCAAACCGGAATTGTGGCCTCAGACTGGAATTGAGACCTCGAGCTTTGAACTGCAATTGTGATTCCAAACAGAAATTATGACCTCAGAGAGTAATTGTGACCTCATTCCATGAACTGCTATTGTGATTTCAAACAGGAATAGTGAGCTCGAGCCTTGAACTGCAGTACTGATTCCAAACAGGAATTGGGGCCTCAGACTGGAATTGTGATCTCGAGACAGGAATAGCAGTTGTGATTCCAAACAGGAATATTGACCTAAGACTGGAATTGTGATTTCATTCCATGAACTGCTATTGTGAATCCAAACTGTAATTGTGACCTCGATCCTTGAACTGCAGTTGTGATTCCAAACGGGAATTGTGGCCTCAGACTGGAATTGTGACCCCGAGCCTTGAGCTGCACTTGTGATTCCAAAGCAGTATAGGGTCATCAGACTAGAATCGTGTCTTCGAGCCTTGAACTTTAGTAGTGTTTCCTGACAGGATTTGGGGCCTAAGACTGGAATTGTGATCTTGAGAGTTGAAATGCAATTGTGATTCCAAACAGGATTCATGAACTCTGACTGGAATTGTGACCTCCAGCATTGAACATCAATCGTGATTCCCAACATGAATTCTATCCTCATACTGGAATTGTGGCCTCAAGACTTAAAATGCAAATGTGATTTCAAACTGGAATTGTGACCTCAAGCCTTGAAATGCAATTGTTATTTCAAACCGGAATTGTGAAATCAAGCCTTGAACTGCTAATATGATTCCAAACCGGAATTGTGGCCTCAGACTTGAATTGTGACCTCGAGCCTTGAATAGCAGTTGTGATTCCGAACTGTAATTGTGACCTCGGGCCTTGAATTGCAGTTGTGATTCCAAACGGGAATTGTGGCCTCAGACTGGAACTATGACCCCGGAGCCTTGAGCTGCAGTACTGATTCCAAACAGCTATTGCGTCCTCAGACTGCAGTTGTGACTTCGAGCCTTGAATTTTAGTTGTGATTCCAAAGCCGTATTGTGGCCTCAGACTGGAATTGTGACCTCGAGGCTTGAACATCAATTGTGATTCCAAACAGGAATTGTGTCCTCATACTGGAATTGTGGCCTCATGACTTAAAATGCAAATGTGATTTGATACTGGAATTGTGAACTCAAGCCTTGAACTGCAATTGTGATTCCAAATTGGAATTGTGAACTCAAGCCTTGAATAGCAGTTGTGATTCCAAACGGGAATTGTGGCCTCAGACTGGAATTGTGATCTCGAGCCTTGAACTGCAATTTTGATTCCAAACAAGAATTGTGACCGCAGACTGGATTTGTGACCTCGAGACTTGAACTACAATTGGATTTCAAACAGGAATTGGGGCCTCAGACTGGAATTGTGACCTCATTCCATGAACTCCTATTGTGATTCCAAACTGTAATAGTGAGCTCGAGCCTTGAACTGCAGTACTGATTCCAAACAGGAATTGGGGCCTCAGACTGGAATTGTGATCTCGAGACAGGAATAGCAGTTGTGATTCCAAACAGGAATCGTGGCCTCAGACTGGAAATGTGACAACTAGGCTTGAGCTGCAGTTGTGATACCATACCGGAATTGAGTCTTCAGACTGGAATCGTCACCTCGAGCAATGTAGAGCAGTTGCGATTCAGAGCTGGAATTGGGACCTCAAACTGGAACTGTGACTACGAACCTTGAAATTAAGTTGTGATTCCAAATCGGAATTGGGTCCTCAGACTGGAATTGTGACCCTGAGCCTTGTGCTGCATCTGTGTTACCAAACCGGAATTGGGTCCTCAGACTGGAATTGGGGGCTCAGACTGGGATTGTGATCTCGACCCTTGAACTGCAAATGTGATTCCAAACGGGATTTGTGACCACACACTGCATTTGTGACCTAGAGATTTGAGCTGCAGTTCTGATACCAAACCACAATTGTGACCTCAGTCTGGCATTGTGATCTCAAGCCTTGAACTGCAATTGTGATTCCAAACCGGAATTGTGACCGCAGACTGGAATTGAGACGTCGAGCTTTGAACTGCAATTGTGATTCCAAACAGAAATTATGACCTCAGAGAGTAATTGTGACCTCATTCCATGAACTCCTATTGTGATTCCAAACTGTAATAGTGAGCTCGAGCCTTGAACTGCAGTACTGATTCCAAACAGGAATTGGGGCCTCAGACTGGAATTGTGATCTCGAGACAGGAATAGCAGTTGTGATTCCAAACGGGAATCGTGGCCTCAGACTGGAAATGTGACAACTAGGCTTGAGCTGCAGTTGTGATACCATACCGGAATTGAGTCTTCAGACTGGAATCGTCACGTCGAGCAATGTAGAGCAGTTGTGATTCAGAGCCGGAATTGGGACCTCAAACTGGAACTGTGACTACGAACCTTGAAATTAACTTGTGATTCCAAAGCGGAATTGGGTCCTCAGACTGGAATTGTGACCCTGAGCCTTGTGCTGCATCTGTGATACCAAACTGGAATTGGGTCCTCAGACTGGAATTGGGGGCTCAGACTGGAATTGTGATCTCGACCCTTGAACTGCAAATGTGATTCCAAACGGGATTTGTGACCACACACTGCATTTGTGACCTAGAGATTTGAGCTGCAGTTCTGATACCAAACCGCAATTGTGACCTCAGACTGGATTTGTGACCCCGAGCCTTGAGCTGCGGTTTTGATACCAAACCGGTATTGGGTCCTCAGACTGCAATTGTGTCTTTGAGCCTTGACCTTTAGTAGTGTTTCCTGACAGGCTTTGGGGCCTAAGACTGGAATTGTGATCTCGAGACTTGAAATGTATTTGTGATACCAAACAGGATTCATGAACTCTGACTGCAATTGTGAGCTCAAGCCTTGAAGATCAGTTGTGATTCCAAACAGGAATTGTGTCCTCATACTGGAATTGTGGCCTCATGACTTAAAATGCAAATGTGATTTGAAACTGGAATTGTGTTCTCCAGCCTTGAAATGCAATTGTGATTCCAAACCGGAATTGTGAAATCAAGCCTTGAACTGCAATTGTGATTCCAAACCGGAATTGTGACCTCGAGGCTTGAATAGCAGTTGTAATTCCAAACGGGAATTGTGGCCTCAGACTAGAACTGTGACTCCGAGCCTTGAGCTTCAGTTGTGATTCCAAACGGGAATTGAGGCCTCAGACTGGAATTGTGATCTCGACCCTTGAATTGTAAATGTGATTCCAAACGGGATTAGTGACCACACACTGAATTTGTGACCTAGAGATTTGAGCTGCAGTTGTGGAACCAAACCGATATCGGGACCTCAGACTAGAATTGTGACCCTGAACCTTAAGCTGCAGCTCTGAAATCAAACCGGAATTGGGGACTCAGACTGGAATTGTGATCTCGGGCCTTGAACTGCCATTGTGATTCCAAACAGGAATTGTGGCCTCAGACTGGAATTGTGATCTCGAGGCTTGAACTGCAATTGTGATTCCAAACAGAAACTTTGACCTCAGAGAGTAATTGTGACCTCATTCTATGAACTGCTATTGTGATTCCAAACTGTAATTGTGACCTCGAGCCTTGAACTCCAGTTGTGATTCCAAACAGGACTTGTGACCTCAGACTGGAATTGTGACCTCGAGCCTTGACCGGCAGTTGTGAGTCCAACTGGGAATTGGGGCCTCAGACTGGAATTGTGACTCCTAGCCATGATCTGCAGTACTGATTCCAAACGGGAATTGGGGCCTCAGACTGGAATTGTGATCTCGAGACAGGAATAGCAGTTGTGATTCCAAACAGGAATCGTGGCCTCAGACTGGAAATGTGACAACTAGGCTTGAGCTGCAGTTGTGATACCATACCGGAATTGAGTCTTCAGACTGGAATCGTCACCTCGAGCAATGTAGAGCAGTTACGATTCAGAGCCGGAATTGGGACCTCAAACTGGAACTGTGACTTCAAACCTTGAAATTAAGTTGTGATTCCAAAGCGGAATTGTGGCCTCAGACTTGAATTGTGACCCTGAGCCTTGTGCTGCATTTGTGATACCAAACCGGAATTGGGTCCTCAGACTGGAATCGTGATCTCGAGACATGAACATCAGTTGTGATTCCAACACGGAATTGGGGTCTCAGACTGGAATTGTGACCCTGAGCCTTGAACTGCCATTGTGATTTCAAATCGGAATTGGGTCCTCAGACTGGAATTGTGACCCCGAGCATTGAGCAGCAGTTGTGATTCCAAACGGGAATTGTGACCTCAGTCTGGCATTGTGATCTCAAGCCTTGAACTGCAATTGTGATTCCAAACCGGAATTGTGGGCTCAGACTGGAATTGAGACCTCGAGCTTTGAACTGCAATTGTGATTCCAAACAGAAATTATGACCTCAGAGAGTAATTGTGACCTCATTCCATGAACTGCTATTGTGATTTCAAACAGGAATTGTGACCTCGAGCCTTGAACTGCAGTACTGATTCCAAACAGGAATTGGGGCCTCAGACTGGAATTGTGATCTCGAGACAGGAATAGCAGTTGTGATTCCAAACAGGAATATTGACCTAAGACTGGAATTGTGATTTCATTCCATGAACTGCTATTGTGAATCCAAACTGTAATTGTGACCTCGATCCTTGAACTGCAGTTGTGATTCCAAACCGGAATTGTGGCCTCAGACTGGAATTGAGACCTCGAGCTTTGAACTGCAATTGTGATTCCAAACAGAAATTATGACCTCAGAGAGTAATTGTGACCTCATTCCATGAACTGCTATTGTGATTTCAAACAGGAATTGTGACCTCGAGCCTTGAACTGCAGTACTGATTCCAAACGGGAATTGTGGCCTCAGACTGGAATTGTGACCCCGAGCCTTGAGCTGCACTTGTGATTCCAAAGCAGTATAGGGTCATCAGACTAGAATCGTGTCTTCGAGCCTTGAACTTTAGTAGTGTTTCCTGACAGGATTTGGGGCCTAAGACTGGAATTGTGATCTTGAGAGTTGAAATGCAATTGTGATTCCAAACAGGATTCATGAACTCTGACTGGAATTGTGACCTCCAGCATTGAACATCAATCGTGATTCCCAACATTAATTCTATCCTCATACTGGAATTGTGGCCTCAAGACTTAAAATGCAAATGTGATTTCAAACTGGAATTGTGACCTCAAGCCTTGAAATGCAATTGTTATTTCAAACCGGAATTGTGAAATCAAGCCTTGAACTGCTAATATGATTCCAAACCGGAATTGTGGCCTCAGACTTGAATTGTGACCTCGAGCCTTGAATAGCAGTTGTGATTCCGAACTGTAATTGTGACCTCGGGCCTTGAATTGCAGTTGTGATTCCAAACGGGAATTGTGGCCTCAGACTGGAACTATGACCCCGGAGCCTTGAGCTGCAGTACTGATTCCAAACAGCTATTGCGTCCTCAGACTGCAGTTGTGACTTCGAGCCTTGAATTTTAGTTGTGATTCCAAAGCCGTATTGTGGCCTCAGACTGGAATTGTGACCTCGAGGCTTGAACATCAATTGTGATTCCAAACAGGAATTGTGTCCTCATACTGGAATTGTGGCCTCATGACTTAAAATGCAAATGTGATTTGATACTGGAATTGTGAACTCAAGCCTTGAACTGCAATTGTGATTCCAAATTGGAATTGTGAACTCAAGCCTTGAATAGCAGTTGTGATTCCAAACGGGAATTGTGGCCTCAGACTGGAATTGTGATCTCGAGCCTTGAACTGCAATTTTGATTCCAAACAAGAATTGTGACCGCAGACTGGATTTGTGACCTCGAGACTTGAACTACAATTGGATTTCAAACAGGAATTGGGGCCTCAGACTGGAATTGTGACCTCATTCCATGAACTCCTATTGTGATTCCAAACTGTAATAGTGAGCTCGAGCCTTGAACTGCAGTACTGATTCCAAACAGGAATTGGGGCCTCAGACTGGAATTGTGATCTCGAGACAGGAATAGCAGTTGTGATTCCAAACTGGAGTCGTGGCCTCAGACTGGAAATGTGACAACTAGGCTTGAGCTGCAGTTGTGATACCATACCGGAATTGAGTCTTCAGACTGGAATCGTCACCTCGAGCAATGTAGAGCAGTTGCGATTCAGAGCTGGAATTGGGACCTCAAACTGGAACTGTGACTACGAACCTTGAAATTAAGTTGTGATTCCAAATCGGAATTGGGTCCTCAGACTGGAATTGTGACCCTGAGCCTTGTGCTGCATCTGTGTTACCAAACCGGAATTGGGTCCTCAGACTGGAATTGGGGGCTCAGACTGGGATTGTGATCTCGACCCTTGAACTGCAAATGTGATTCCAAACGGGATTTGTGACCACACACTGCATTTGTGACCTAGAGATTTGAGCTGCAGTTCTGATACCAAACCACAATTGTGACCTCAGTCTGGCATTGTGATCTCAAGCCTTGAACTGCAATTGTGATTCCAAACCGGAATTGTGACCGCAGACTGGAATTGAGACGTCGAGCTTTGAACTGCAATTGTGATTCCAAACAGAAATTATGACCTCAGAGAGTAATTGTGACCTCATTCCATGAACTCCTATTGTGATTCCAAACTGTAATAGTGAGCTCGAGCCTTGAACTGCAGTACTGATTCCAAACAGGAATTGGGGCCTCAGACTGGAATTGTGATCTCGAGACAGGAATAGCAGTTGTGATTCCAAACGGGAATCGTGGCCTCAGACTGGAAATGTGACAACTAGGCTTGAGCTGCAGTTGTGATACCATACCGGAATTGAGTCTTCAGACTGGAATCGTCACGTCGAGCAATGTAGAGCAGTTGTGATTCAGAGCCGGAATTGGGACCTCAAACTGGAACTGTGACTACGAACCTTGAAATTAAGTTGTGATTCCAAATCGGAATTGGGTCCTCAGACTGGAATTGTGACCCTGAGCCTTGTGCTGCATCTGTGATACCAAACCGGAATTGGGTCCTCAGACTGGAATTGGGGGCTCAGACTGGAATTGTGATCTCGACCCTTGAACTGCAAATGTGATTCCAAACGGGATTTGTGACCACACACTGCGTTTGTGACCTAGAGATTTGAGCTGCAGTTCTGATACCAAACCGCAATTGTGATCTCAGACTGGATTTGTCACCCCGAGCCTTGAGCTGCGGTTTTGATACCAAACCGGTATTGGGTCCTCAGACTGCAATTGTGTCTTCGAGCCTTGAACTTTAGTAGTGTTTCCTGACAGGATTTGGGGCCTAAGACTGGAATTGTGATCTCGAGACTTGAAATGTATTTGTGATACCAAACAGGATTCATGAACTCTGACTGCAATTGTGAGCTCAAGCCTTGAAGATCAGTTGTGATTCCAAACAGGAATTGTGTCCTCATACTGGAATTGTGGCCTCATGACTTAAAATGCAAATGTGATTTGAAACTGGAATTGTGTTCTCCAGCCTTGAAATGCAATTGTGATTCCAAACCGGAATTGTGAAATCAAGCCTTGAACTGCAATTGTGATTCCAAACCGGAATTGTGACCTCGAGGCTTGAATAGCAGTTGTAATTCCAAACGGGAATTGTGGCCTCAGACTAGAACTGTGACTCTGAGCCTTGAGCTTCAGTTGTGATTCCAAACGGGAATTGAGGCCTCAGACTGGAATTGTGATCTCGACCCTTGAATTGTAAATGTGATTCCAAACGGGATTAGTGACCACACACTGAATTTGTGACCTAGAGATTTGAGCTGCAGTTGTGGAACCAAACCGATATCGGGACCTCAGACTGGAATTGTGACCCTGAACCTTAAGCTGCAGCTCTGAAATCAAACCGGAATTGGGGGCTCAGACTGGAATTGTGATCTCGGGCCTTGAACTGCCATTGTGATTCCAAACGGGAATTGTGGTCTCAGACTGGAATTGTGACCGCGAGACATGAACAGCAGTTGTGATTACAAAACGGAATTGGGGGCTCAGACTGCAATTGTGATCTCGAGCCTTGAACTGCCATTGTGATTCCAAACAGGAATTGTGGCCTCAGACTGCAATTGTGATCTTGAGCCTTGAACTGCAATTTTGATTCCAAACAAGAATTGTGACCTCAGACTGGATTTGTGACCTCGAGCTTTGGACTACAATTGGATTTCAAACAGGAATTGTGGCCTCAGACTGGAATTGTGATCTCGAGACTTGAACTGCAATTGTGATTCCAAACTGGAATTGTAAACTCAAGCCTTGAATAGCAGTTGTGATTCCAAACGGGAATTGTGGCCTCAGACTGGAATTGTGACCCCGAGCATTGAGCAGCAGTTGTGATTCCAAACGGGAATTGAGACCTCAGTCTGGCATTGTGATCTCCAGCCTTGAACTGCAATTGTGATTCCAAACCGGAATTGTGACCGCAGACTGGAATTGAGACCTCGAGCTTTGAACTGCAATTGTGATTCCAAACAGAAATTATGACCTCAGAGAGTAATTGTGACCTCATTCCATGAACTCCTATTGTGATTCCAAACTGTAATAGTGAGCTCGAGCCTTGAACTGCAGTACTGATTCCAAACAGGAATTGGGGCCTCAGACTGGAATTGTGATCTCGAGACAGGAATAGCAGTTGTGATTCCAAACGGGAATCGTGGCCTCAGACTGGAAATGTGACAACTAGGCTTGAGCTGCAGTTGTGATACCATACCGGAATTGAGTCTTCAGACTGGAATCATCACCTCGAGCAATGTAAAGCAGTTACGATTCAGAGCCGGAATTGGGACCTCAGACTGGAACTGTGACTTCGAACCTTGAAATTAAGTTGTGATTCCAAAGCGGAATTGTGGCCTCAGACTTGAATTGTGACCCTGAGCCTTGTGCTGCATCTGTGATACCAAACCGGAATTGGGTCTTCAGACTGGAATTGTGACCTCGAGACATGAACAGCAGTTGTGATTACAAAACGGAATTGGGGGCTCAGACTGAAATTGTGATATTCACCCTAGAACTGCAAATGTGATTCCAAACGGGATTTGTGACCACACACTGAATTTGTGACCTAGAGATTTGAGCTGCAGTTGTGATACCAAACCGATATTGGGACCTCAGACAAGAATTGTGTTCTCCAGGCTTGTACTGCAATTGTGATTCCAAACTGGAATTGTGACCTAAGACTGGAATCGTGACCTCGAGACAGGATCAGCAGTTGTGATTCCAAACGGGAATTGTGGCCTCAGACTGCAATGGTGACCCCGAGACTTGAACAGCACTTCTGATTCCAAACCGGAATTGTGACGGCAGACTGGAATTGAGACCTCGAACTTTGAACTGCAATTGTGATTCCAAACAGAAACTTTGACCTCAGAGAGTAATTGTGACCTCATTCTATGAACTGCTATTGTGATTCCAAACTGTAATTGTGACCTCGAGCCTTGAACTCCAGTTGTGATTCCAAACAGGACTTGTGACCTCAGACTGGAATTGTGACCTCGAGCCTTGACCGGCAGTTGTGAGTCCAACTGGGAATTGGGGGCTCAGACTGGAATTGTGACTCCTAGCCATGATCTGCAGTACTGATTCCAAACAGGAATCGTGGCCTCAGACTGGAAATGTGACAACTAGGCTTGAGCTGCAGTTGTGATACCATACCGGAATTGAGTCTTCAGACTGGAATCGTCACCTCGAGCAATGTAGAGCAGTTACGATTCAGAGCCGGAATTGGGACCTCAGACTGGAACTGTGACTTCAAACCTTGAAATTAAGTTGTGATTCCAAAGCGGAATTGTGGCCTCAGACTTGAATTGTGACCCTGAGCCTTGTGCTGCATTTGTGATACCAAACCGGAATTGGGTCCTCAGACTGGAATCGTGATCTCGAGACATGAACATCAGTTGTGATTCCAACACGGAATTGGGGGCTCAGACTGGAATTGTGATCTCGAGCCTTGAACTGCCATTGTGATTTCAAATCGGAATTGGGTCCTCAGACTGGAATCGTGACCTCGAGACAGGATCAGCAGTTGTGATTCCAAACGGGAATTGTGGCCTCAGACTGGAATTGTGACCCCGAGCATTGAGCAGCAGTTGTGATTCCAAACGGGAATTGTGACCTCAGTCTGGCATTGTGATCTCAAGCCTTGAACTGCAATTGTGATTCCAAACCGGAATTGTGGCCTCAGACTGGAATTGAGACCTCGAGCTTTGAACTGCAATTGTGATTCCAAACAGAAATTATGACCTCAGAGAGTAATTGTGACCTCATTCCATGAACTGCTATTGTGATTTCAAACAGGAATAGTGAGCTCGAGCCTTGAACTGCAGTACTGATTCCAAACAGGAATTGGGGCCTCAGACTGGAATTGTGATCTCGAGACAGGAATAGCAGTTGTGATTCCAAACAGGAATATTGACCTAAGACTGGAATTGTGATTTCATTCCATGAACTGCTATTGTGAATCCAAACTGTAATTGTGACCTCGATCCTTGAACTGCAGTTGTGATTCCAAACGGGAATTGTGGCCTCAGACTGGAATTGTGACCCCGAGCCTTGAGCTGCACTTGTGATTCCAAAGCAGTATAGGGTCATCAGACTAGAATCGTGTCTTCGAGCCTTGAACTTTAGTAGTGTTTCCTGACAGGATTTGGGGCCTAAGACTGGAATTGTGATCTTGAGAGTTGAAATGCAATTGTGATTCCAAACAGGATTCATGAACTCTGACTGGAATTGTGACCTCCAGCATTGAACATCAATCGTGATTCCCAACATGAATTCTATCCTCATACTGGAATTGTGGCCTCAAGACTTAAAATGCAAATGTGATTTCAAACTGGAATTGTGACCTCAAGCCTTGAAATGCAATTGTTATTTCAAACCGGAATTGTGAAATCAAGCCTTGAACTGCTAATATGATTCCAAACCGGAATTGTGGCCTCAGACTTGAATTGTGACCTCGAGCCTTGAATAGCAGTTGTGATTCCGAACTGTAATTGTGACCTCGGGCCTTGAATTGCAGTTGTGATTCCAAACGGGAATTGTGGCCTCAGACTGGAACTATGACCCCGGAGCCTTGAGCTGCAGTACTGATTCCAAACAGCTATTGCGTCCTCAGACTGCAGTTGTGACTTCGAGCCTTGAATTTTAGTTGTGATTCCAAAGCCGTATTGTGGCCTCAGACTGGAATTGTGACCTCGAGGCTTGAACATCAATTGTGATTCCAAACAGGAATTGTGTCCTCATACTGGAATTGTGGCCTCATGACTTAAAATGCAAATGTGATTTGATACTGGAATTGTGAACTCAAGCCTTGAACTGCAATTGTGATTCCAAATTGGAATTGTGAACTCAAGCCTTGAATAGCAGTTGTGATTCCAAACGGGAATTGTGGCCTCAGACTGGAATTGTGATCTCGAGCCTTGAACTGCAATTTTGATTCCAAACAAGAATTGTGACCGCAGACTGGATTTGTGACCTCGAGACTTGAACTACAATTGGATTTCAAACAGGAATTGGGGCCTCAGACTGGAATTGTGACCTCATTCCATGAACTCCTATTGTGATTCCAAACTGTAATAGTGAGCTCGAGCCTTGAACTGCAGTACTGATTCCAAACAGGAATTGGGGCCTCAGACTGGAATTGTGATCTCGAGACAGGAATAGCAGTTGTGATTCCAAACTGGAGTCGTGGCCTCAGACTGGAAATGTGACAACTAGGCTTGAGCTGCAGTTGTGATACCATACCGGAATTGAGTCTTCAGACTGGAATCGTCACCTCGAGCAATGTAGAGCAGTTGCGATTCAGAGCTGGAATTGGGACCTCAAACTGGAACTGTGACTACGAACCTTGAAATTAAGTTGTGATTCCAAATCGGAATTGGGTCCTCAGACTGGAATTGTGACCCTGAGCCTTGTGCTGCATCTGTGTTACCAAACCGGAATTGGGTCCTCAGACTGGAATTGGGGGCTCAGACTGGGATTGTGATCTCGACCCTTGAACTGCAAATGTGATTCCAAACGGGATTTGTGACCACACACTGCATTTGTGACCTAGAGATTTGAGCTGCAGTTCTGATACCAAACCACAATTGTGACCTCAGTCTGGCATTGTGATCTCAAGCCTTGAACTGCAATTGTGATTCCAAACCGGAATTGTGACCGCAGACTGGAATTGAGACGTCGAGCTTTGAACTGCAATTGTGATTCCAAACAGAAATTATGACCTCAGAGAGTAATTGTGACCTCATTCCATGAACTCCTATTGTGATTCCAAACTGTAATAGTGAGCTCGAGCCTTGAACTGCAGTACTGATTCCAAACAGGAATTGGGGCCTCAGACTGGAATTGTGATCTCGAGACAGGAATAGCAGTTGTGATTCCAAACGGGAATCGTGGCCTCAGACTGGAAATGTGACAACTAGGCTTGAGCTGCAGTTGTGATACCATACCGGAATTGAGTCTTCAGACTGGAATCGTCACGTCGAGCAATGTAGAGCAGTTGTGATTCAGAGCCGGAATTGGGACCTCAAACTGGAACTGTGACTACGAACCTTGAAATTAAGTTGTGATTCCAAATCGGAATTGGGTCCTCAGACTGGAATTGTGACCCTGAGCCTTGTGCTGCATCTGTGATACCAAACCGGAATTGGGTCCTCAGACTGGAATTGGGGGCTCAGACTGGAATTGTGATCTCGACCCTTGAACTGCAAATGTGATTCCAAACGGGATTTGTGACCACACACTGCGTTTGTGACCTAGAGATTTGAGCTGCAGTTCTGATACCAAACCGCAATTGTGACCTCAGACTGGATTTGTCACCCCGAGCCTTGAGCTGCGGTTTTGATACCAAACCGGTATTGGGTCCTCAGACTGCAATTGTGTCTTCGAGCCTTGAACTTTAGTAGTGTTTCCTGACAGGATTTGGGGCCTAAGACTGGAATTGTGATCTCGAGACTTGAAATGTATTTGTGATACCAAACAGGATTCATGAACTCTGACTGCAATTGTGAGCTCAAGCCTTGAAGATCAGTTGTGATTCCAAACAGGAATTGTGTCCTCATACTGGAATTGTGGCCTCATGACTTAAAATGCAAATGTGATTTGAAACTGGAATTGTGTTCTCCAGCCTTGAAATGCAATTGTGATTCCAAACCGGAATTGTGAAATCAAGCCTTGAACTGCAATTGTGATTCCAAACCGGAATTGTGACCTCGAGGCTTGAATAGCAGTTGTAATTCCAAACGGGAATTGTGGCCTCAGACTAGAACTGTGACTCTGAGCCTTGAGCTTCAGTTGTGATTCCAAACGGGAATTGAGGCCTCAGACTGGAATTGTGATCTCGACCCTTGAATTGTAAATGTGATTCCAAACGGGATTAGTGACCACACACTGAATTTGTGACCTAGAGATTTGAGCTGCAGTTGTGGAACCAAACCGATATCGGGACCTCAGACTGGAATTGTGACCCTGAACCTTAAGCTGCAGCTCTGAAATCAAACCGGAATTGGGGGCTCAGACTGGAATTGTGATCTCGGGCCTTGAACTGCCATTGTGATTCCAAACGGGAATTGTGGTCTCAGACTGGAATTGTGACCGCGAGACATGAACAGCAGTTGTGATTACAAAACGGAATTGGGGGCTCAGACTGCAATTGTGATCTCGAGCCTTGAACTGCCATTGTGATTCCAAACAGGAATTGTGGCCTCAGACTGCAATTGTGATCTTGAGCCTTGAACTGCAATTTTGATTCCAAACAAGAATTGTGACCTCAGACTGGATTTGTGACCTCGAGCTTTGGACTACAATTGGATTTCAAACAGGAATTGTGGCCTCAGACTGGAATTGTGATCTCGAGACTTGAACTGCAATTGTGATTCCAAACTGGAATTGTAAACTCAAGCCTTGAATAGCAGTTGTGATTCCAAACGGGAATTGTGGCCTCAGACTGGAATTGTGACCCCGAGCATTGAGCAGCAGTTGTGATTCCAAACGGGAATTGAGACCTCAGTCTGGCATTGTGATCTCCAGCCTTGAACTGCAATTGTGATTCCAAACCGGAATTGTGACCGCAGACTGGAATTGAGACCTCGAGCTTTGAACTGCAATTGTGATTCCAAACAGAAATTATGACCTCAGAGAGTAATTGTGACCTCATTCCATGAACTCCTATTGTGATTCCAAACTGTAATAGTGAGCTCGAGCCTTGAACTGCAGTACTGATTCCAAACAGGAATTGGGGCCTCAGACTGGAATTGTGATCTCGAGACAGGAATAGCAGTTGTGATTCCAAACGGGAATCGTGGCCTCAGACTGGAAATGTGACAACTAGGCTTGAGCTGCAGTTGTGATACCATACCGGAATTGAGTCTTCAGACTGGAATCATCACCTCGAGCAATGTAAAGCAGTTACGATTCAGAGCCGGAATTGGGACCTCAGACTGGAACTGTGACTTCGAACCTTGAAATTAAGTTGTGATTCCAAAGCGGAATTGTGGCCTCAGACTTGAATTGTGACCCTGAGCCTTGTGCTGCATCTGTGATACCAAACCGGAATTGGGTCTTCAGACTGGAATTGTGACCTCGAGACATGAACAGCAGTTGTGATTACAAAACGGAATTGGGGGCTCAGACTGAAATTGTGATATTCACCCTAGAACTGCAAATGTGATTCCAAACGGGATTTGTGACCACACACTGAATTTGTGACCTAGAGATTTGAGCTGCAGTTGTGATACCAAACCGATATTGGGACCTCAGACAAGAATTGTGTTCTCCAGGCTTGTACTGCAATTGTGATTCCAAACTGGAATTGTGACCTAAGACTGGAATCGTGACCTCGAGACAGGATCAGCAGTTGTGATTCCAAACGGGAATTGTGGCCTCAGACTGCAATGGTGAACCCGAGACTTGAACAGCACTTCTGATTCCAAACCGGAATTGTGACGGCAGACTGGAATTGAGACCTCGAACTTTGAACTGCAATTGTGATTCCAAACAGAAACTTTGACCTCAGAGAGTAATTGTGACCTCATTCTATGAACTGCTATTGTGATTCCAAACTGTAATTGTGACCTCGAGCCTTGAACTCCAGTTGTGATTCCAAACAGGACTTGTGACCTCAGACTGGAATTGTGACCTCGAGCCTTGACCGGCAGTTGTGAGTCCAACTGGGAATTGGGGGCTCAGACTGGAATTGTGACTCCTAGCCATGATCTGCAGTACTGATTCCAAACAGGAATCGTGGCCTCAGACTGGAAATGTGACAACTAGGCTTGAGCTGCAGTTGTGATACCATACCGGAATTGAGTCTTCAGACTGGAATCGTCACGTCGAGCAATGTAGAGCAGTTACGATTCAGAGCCGGAATTGGGACCTCAGACTGGAACAGTGACTTCAAACCTTGAAATTAAGTTGTGATTCCAAAGCGGAATTGTGGCCTCAGACTTGAATTGTGACCCTGAGCCTTGTGCTGCATTTGTGATACCAAACCGGAATTGGGTCCTCAGACTGGAATCGTGATCTCGAGACATGAACATCAGTTGTGATTCCAACACGGAATTGGGGGCTCAGACTGGAATTGTGATCTCGAGCCTTGAACTGCCATTGTGATTTCAAATCGGAATTGGGTCCTCAGACTGGAATCGTGACCTCGAGACAGGATCAGCAGTTGTGATTCCAAACGGGAATTGTGGCCTCAGACTGGAATTGTGACCCCGAGCATTGAGCAGCAGTTGTGATTCCAAACGGGAATTGTGACCTCAGTCTGGCATTGTGATCTCAAGCCTTGAACTGCAATTGTGATTCCAAACCGGAATTGTGGCCTCAGACTGGAATTGAGACCTCGAGCTTTGAACTGCAATTGTGATTCCAAACAGAAATTATGACCTCAAAGAGTAATTGTGACCTCATTCCATGAACTGCTATTGTGATTTCAAACAGGAATAGTGAGCTCGAGCCTTGAACTGCAGTACTGATTCCAAACAGGAATTGGGGCCTCAGACTGGAATTGTGATCTCGAGACAGGAATAGCAGTTGTGATTCCAAACAGGAATATTGACCTAAGACTGGAATTGTGATTTCATTCCATGAACTGCTATTGTGAATCCAAACTGTAATTGTGACCTCGATCCTTGAACTGCAGTTGTGATTCCAAACGGGAATTGTGGCCTCAGACTGGAATTGTGACCCCGAGCCTTGAGCTGCACTTGTGATTCCAAAGCAGTATAGGGTCATCAGACTAGAATCGTGTCTTCGAGCCTTGAACTTTAGTAGTGTTTCCTGACAGGATTTGGGGCCTAAGACTGGAATTGTGATCTTGAGAGTTGAAATGCAATTGTGATTCCAAACAGGATTCATGAACTCTGACTGGAATTGTGACCTCCAGCATTGAACATCAATCGTGATTCCCAACATGAATTCTATCCTCATACTGGAATTGTGGCCTCAAGACTTAAAATGCAAATGTGATTTCAAACTGGAATTGTGACCTCAAGCCTTGAAATGCAATTGTTATTTCAAACCGGAATTGTGAAATCAAGCCTTGAACTGCTAATATGATTCCAAACCGGAATTGTGGCCTCAGACTTGAATTGTGACCTCGAGCCTTGAATAGCAGTTGTGATTCCGAACTGTAATTGTGACCTCGGGCCTTGAATTGCAGTTGTGATTCCAAACGGGAATTGTGGCCTCAGACTGGAACTATGACCCCGGAGCCTTGAGCTGCAGTACTGATTCCAAACAGCTATTGCGTCCTCAGACTGCAGTTGTGACTTCGAGCCTTGAATTTTAGTTGTGATTCCAAAGCCGTATTGTGGCCTCAGACTGGAATTGTGACCTCGAGGCTTGAACATCAATTGTGATTCCAAACAGGAATTGTGTCCTCATACTGGAATTGTGGCCTCATGACTTAAAATGCAAATGTGATTTGATACTGGAATTGTGAACTCAAGCCTTGAACTGCAATTGTGATTCCAAATTGGAATTGTGAACTCAAGCCTTGAATAGCAGTTGTGATTCCAAACGGGAATTGTGGCCTCAGACTGGAATTGTGATCTCGAGCCTTGAACTGCAATTTTGATTCCAAACAAGAATTGTGACCGCAGACTGGATTTGTGACCTCGAGACTTGAACTACAATTGGATTTCAAACAGGAATTGGGGCCTCAGACTGGAATTGTGACCTCATTCCATGAACTCCTATTGTGATTCCAAACTGTAATAGTGAGCTCGAGCCTTGAACTGCAGTACTGATTCCAAACAGGAATTGGGGCCTCAGACTGGAATTGTGATCTCGAGACAGGAATAGCAGTTGTGATTCCAAACTGGAGTCGTGGCCTCAGACTGGAAATGTGACAACTAGGCTTGAGCTGCAGTTGTGATACCATACCGGAATTGAGTCTTCAGACTGGAATCGTCACCTCGAGCAATGTAGAGCAGTTGCGATTCAGAGCTGGAATTGGGACCTCAAACTGGAACTGTGACTACGAACCTTGAAATTAAGTTGTGATTCCAAATCGGAATTGGGTCCTCAGACTGGAATTGTGACCCTGAGCCTTGTGCTGCATCTGTGTTACCAAACCGGAATTGGGTCCTCAGACTGGAATTGGGGGCTCAGACTGGGATTGTGATCTCGACCCTTGAACTGCAAATGTGATTCCAAACGGGATTTGTGACCACACACTGCATTTGTGACCTAGAGATTTGAGCTGCAGTTCTGATACCAAACCACAATTGTGACCTCAGTCTGGCATTGTGATCTCAAGCCTTGAACTGCAGTACTGATTCCAAACCGGAATTGTGACCGCAGACTGGAATTGAGACCTCGAGCTTTGAACTGCAATTGTGATTCCAAACAGAAATTATGACCTCAGAGAGTCATTGTGACCTCATTCCATGAACTCCTATTGTGATTCCAAACTGTAATAGTGAGCTCGAGCCTTGAACTGCAGTACTGATTCCAAACAGGAATTGGGGCCTCAGACTGGAATTGTGATCTCGAGACAGGAATAGCAGTTGTGATTCCAAACGGGAATCGTGGCCTCAGACTGGAAATGTGACAACTAGGCTTGAGCTGCAGTTGTGATACCATACCGGAATTGAGTCTTCAGACTGGAATCGTCACGTCGAGCAATGTAGAGCAGTTGTGATTCAGAGCCGGAATTGGGACCTCAAACTGGAACTGTGACTACGAACCTTGAAATTAAGTTGTGATTCCAAATCGGAATTGGGTCCTCAGACTGGAATTGTGACCCTGAGCCTTGTGCTGCATCTGTGATACCAAACCGGAATTGGGTCCTCAGACTGGAATTGGGGGCTCAGACTGGAATTGTGATCTCGACCCTTGAACTGCAAATGTGATTCCAAACGGGATTTGTGACCACACACTGCGTTTGTGACCTAGAGATTTGAGCTGCAGTTCTGATACCAAACCGCAATTGTGATCTCAGACTGGATTTGTCACCCCGAGCCTTGAGCTGCGGTTTTGATACCAAACCGGTATTGGGTCCTCAGACTGCAATTGTGTCTTCGAGCCTTGAACTTTAGTAGTGTTTCCTGACAGGATTTGGGGCCTAAGACTGGAATTGTGATCTCGAGACTTGAAATGTATTTGTGATACCAAACAGGATTCATGAACTCTGACTGCAATTGTGAGCTCAAGCCTTGAAGATCAGTTGTGATTCCAAACAGGAATTGTGTCCTCATACTGGAATTGTGGCCTCATGACTTAAAATGCAAATGTGATTTGAAACTGGAATTGTGTTCTCCAGCCTTGAAATGCAATTGTGATTCCAAACCGGAATTGTGAAATCAAGCCTTGAACTGCAATTGTGATTCCAAACCGGAATTGTGACCTCGAGGCTTGAATAGCAGTTGTAATTCCAAACGGGAATTGTGGCCTCAGACTAGAACTGTGACTCTGAGCCTTGAGCTTCAGTTGTGATTCCAAACGGGAATTGAGGCCTCAGACTGGAATTGTGACCGCGAGACATGAACAGCAGTTCTGATTACAAAACGGAATTGGGGGCTCAGACTGGAATTGTGACCTCGAGCCTTGGACTACAATTGGATTTCAAACAGGAATTGTGGCCTCAGACTGGAATTGTGATCTCGAGACTTGAACTGCAATTGTGATTCCAAACTGGAATTGTAAACTCAAGCCTTGAATAGCAGTTGTGATTCCAAACGGGAATTGTGGCCTCAGGCTGGAATTGTGACCCCGAGCATTGAGCAGCAGTTGTGATTCCAAACGGGAATTGAGACCTCAGTCTGGCATTGTGATCTCAAGCCTTGAACTGCAGTACTGATTCCAAACCGGAATTGTGACCGCAGACTGGAATTGAGACCTCGAGCTTTGAACTGCAATTGTGATTCCAAACAGAAATTATGACCTCAGAGAGTCATTGTGACCTCATTCCATGAACTCCTATTGTGATTCCAAACTGTAATAGTGAGCTCGAGCCTTGAACTGCAGTACTGATTCCAAACAGGAATTGGGGCCTCAGACTGGAATTGTGATCTCGAGACAGGAATAGCAGTTGTGATTCTAAACGGGAATCGTGGCCTCAGACTGGAAATGTGACAACTAGGCTTGAGCTGCAGTTGTGATACCATACCGGAATTGAGTCTTCAGACTGGAATCATCTCCTCGAGCAATGTAGAGCAGTTACGATTCAGAGCCGGAATTGTGACCTCAGACTGGAACTGTGACTTCGAACCTTGAAATTAAGTTGTGATTCCAAAGCGGAATTGTGGCCTCAGACTTGAATTGTGACCCTGAGCCTTGTGCTGCATCTGTGATACCAAACCGGAATTGGGTCTTCAGACTGGAATTGTGACCTCGAGACATGAACAGCAGTTGTGATTACAAAACGGAATTGGGGGCTCAGACTGAAATTGTGATATTCACCCTAGAACTGCAAATGTGATTCCAAACGGGATTTGTGACCACACACTGAATTTGTGACCTAGAGATTTGAGCTGCAGTTGTGATACCAAACCGATATTGGGACCTCAGACAAGAATTGTGTTCTCCAGGCTTGTACTGCAATTGTGATTCCAAACTGGAATTGTGACCTAAGACTGGAATCGTGACCTCGAGACAGGATCAGCAGTTGTGATTCCAAACGGGAATTGTGGCCTCAGACTGGAATGGTGACCCCGAGACTTGAACAGCACTTCTGATTCCAAACCGGAATTGTGACGGCAGACTGGAATTGAGACCTCGAACTTTGAACTGCAATTGTGATTCCAAACAGAAACTTTGACCTCAGAGAGTAATTGTGACCTCATTCTATGAACTGCTATTGTGATTCCAAACTGTAATTGTGACCTCGAGCCTTGAACTCCAGTTGTGATTCCAAACAGGACTTGTGACCTCAGACTGGAATTGTGACCTCGAGCCTTGACCGGCAGTTGTGAGTCCAACTGGGAATTGGGGGCTCAGACTGGAATTGTGACTCCTAGCCATGATCTGCAGTACTGATTCCAAACAGGAATCGTGGTCTCAGACTGGAAATGTGACAACTAGGCTTGAGCTGCAGTTGTGATACCATACCGGAATTGAGTCTTCAGACTGGAATCGTCACCTCGAGCAATGTAGAGCAGTTACGATTCAGAGCCGGAATTGGGACCTCAGACTGGAACAGTGACTTCAAACCTTGAAATTAAGTTGTGATTCCAAAGCGGAATTGTGGCCTCAGACTTGAATTGTGACCCTGAGCCTTGTGCTGCATTTGTGATACCAAACCGGAATTGGGTCCTCAGACTGGAATCGTGATCTCGAGACATGAACATCAGTTGTGATTCCAACACGGAATTGGGGGCTCAGACTGGAATTGTGATCTCGAGCCTTGAACTGCCATTGTGATTTCAAATCGGAATTGGGTCCTCAGACTGGAATCGTGACCTCGAGACAGGATCAGCAGTTGTGATTCCAAACGGGAATTGAGACCTCAGTCTGGCATTGTGATCTCAAGCCTTGAACTGCAATTGTGATTCCAAACTGGAATTGTGACCGCAGACTGGAATTGAGACCTCGAGCTTTGAACTGCAATTGTGATTCCAAACAGAAATTATGACCTCAGAGAGTAATTGTGACCTCATTCCATGAACTGCTATTGTGATTTCAAACAGGAATAGTGAGCTCGAGCCTTGAACTGCAGTACTGATTCCAAACAGGAATTGGGGCCTCAGACTGGAATTGTGATCTCAAAACAGGAATAGCAGTTGTGATTCCAAATGGGAATCGTGGTCTCAGACTGGAAATGTGACAACTAGGCTTGAGCTGCAGTTGTGATACCATACCGGAATTGAGTCTTCAGACTGGAATCGTCACCTCGAGCAATGTAGAGCAGTTACGATTCAGAGCCGGAATTGGGACCTCAGACTGGAACAGTGACTTCAAACCTTGAAATTAAGTTGTGATTCCAAAGCGGAATTGTGGCCTCAGACTTGAATTGTGACCCTGAGCCTTGTGCTGCATTTGTGATACCAAACCGGAATTGGGTCCTCAGACTGGAATCGTGATCTCGAGACATGAACATCAGTTGTGATTCCAAACAGGAATATTGACCTAAGACTGGAATTGTGATTTCATTCCATGAACTGCTATCGTGAATCCAAACTGTAATTGTGACCTCGATCCTTGAACTGCAGTTGTGATTCCAAACGGGAATTGTGGCCTCAGACTGGAATTGTGACCCCGAGCCTTGAGCTGCACTTGTGATTCCAAAGCAGTATAGGGTCATCAGACTAGAATCGTGTCTTCGAGCCTTGAACTTTAGTAGTGTTTCCTGACAGGATTTGGGGCCTAAGACTGGAATTGTGATCTTGAGAGTTGAAATGCAATTGTGATTCCAAACAGGATTCATGAACTCTGACTGGAATTGTGACCTCGAGCATTGAACATCAATCGTGATTCCCAACATGAATTCTATCCTCATACTGGAATTGTGGCCTCAAGACTTAAAATGCAAATGTGATTTCAAACTGGAATTGTGACCTCAAGCCTTGAAATGCAATTGTTATTTCAAACCGGAATTGTGAAATCAAGCCTTGAACTGCTAATATGATTCCAAACCGGAATTGTGGCCTCAGACTTGAATTGTGACCTCGAGCCTTGAATAGCAGTTGTGATTCCGAACTGTAATTGTGACCTCGGGCCTTGAATTGCAGTTGTGATTCCAAACGGGAATTGTGGCCTCAGACTGGAACTATGACCCCGGAGCCTTGAGCTGCAGTACTGATTCCAAACAGCTATTGCGTCCTCAGACTGCAGTTGTGACTTCGAGCCTTGAATTTTAGTTGTGATTCCAAAGCCGTATTGTGGCCTCAGACTGGAATTGTGACCTCGAGGCTTGAACATCAATTGTGATTCCAAACAGGAATTGTGTCCTCATACTGGAATTGTGGCCTCATGACTTAAAATGCAAATGTGATTTGAAACTGGAATTGTGAACTCAAGCCTTGAACTGCAATTGTGATTCCAAATTGGAATTGTGAACTCAAGCCTTGAATAGCAGTTGTGATTCCAAACGGGAATTGTGGCCTCAGACTGGAATTGTGATCTCGAGCCTTGAACTGCAATTTTGATTCCAAACAAGAATTGTGACCGCAGACTGGATTTGTGACCTCGAGACTTGAACTACAATTGGATTTCAAACAGGAATTGGGGCCTCAGACTGGAATTGTGACCTCATTCCATGAACTCCTATTGTGATTCCAAACTGTAATAGTGAGCTCGAGCCTTGAACTGCAGTACTGATTCCAAACAGGAATTGGGGCCTCAGACTGGAATTGTGATCTCGAGACAGGAATAGCAGTTGTGATTCCAAAGGGGAATCGTGGCCTCAGACTGGAAATGTGACAACTAGGCTTGAGCTGCAGTTGTGATACCATACCGGAATTGAGTCTTCAGACTGGAATCATCACCTCGAGCAATGTAGAGCAGTTACGATTCAGAGCCGGAATTGTGACCTCAGACTGGAACTGTGACTTCGAACCTTGAAATTAAGTTGTGATTCCAAAGCGGAATTGTGGCCTCAGACTTGAATTGTGACCCTGAGCCTTGTGCTGCATCTGTGATACCAAACCGGAATTGGGTCTTCAGACTGGAATTGTGACCTCGAGACATGAACATCAGTTGTGATTACAAAACGGAATTGGGGGCTCAGACTGAAATTGTGATATTCACCCTAGAACTGCAAATGTGATTCCAAACGGGATTTGTGACCACACACTGAATTTGTGACCTAGAGATTTGAGCTGCAGTTGTGATACCAAACCGATATTGGGACCTCAGACAAGAATTGTGTTCTCCAGGCTTGTACTGCAATTGTGATTCCAAACGGGAATTGTGGCCTCAGACTGGAATGGTGACCCCGAGACTTGAACAGCACTTCTGATTCCAAACCGGAATTGTGACGGCAGACTGGAATTGAGACCTCGAACTTTGAACTGCAATTGTGATTCCAAACAGAAACTTTGACCTCAGAGAGTAATTGTGACCTCATTCTATGAACTGCTATTGTGATTCCAAACTGTAATTGTGACCTCGAGCCTTGAACTCCAGTTGTGATTCCAAACAGGACTTGTGACCTCAGACTGGAATTGTGACCTCGAGCCTTGACCGGCAGTTGTGAGTCCAACTGGGAATTGGGGGCTCAGACTGGAATTGTGACTCCTAGCCATGATCTGCAGTACTGATTCCAAACAGGAATCGTGGTCTCAGACTGGAAATGTGACAACTAGGCTTGAGCTGCAGTTGTGATACCATACCGGAATTGAGTCTTCAGACTGGAATCGTCACGTCGAGCAATGTAGAGCAGTTACGATTCAGAGCCGGAATTGGGACCTCAGACTGGAACAGTGACTTCAAACCTTGAAATTAAGTTGTGATTCCAAAGCGGAATTGTGGCCTCAGACTTGAATTGTGACCCTGAGCCTTGTGCTGCATTTGTGATACCAAACCGGAATTGGGTCCTCAGACTGGAATCGTGATCTCGAGACATGAACATCAGTTGTGATTCCAACACGGAATTGGGGGCTCAGACTGGAATTGTGATCTCGAGCCTTGAACTGCCATTGTGATTTCAAATCGGAATTGGGTCCTCAGACTGGAATCGTGACCTCGAGACAGGATCAGCAGTTGTGATTCCAAACGGGAATTGTGGCCTCAGACTGGAATTGTGACCCCGAGCATTGAGCAGCAGTTGTGATTCCAAACGGGAATTGTGACCTCAGTCTGGCATTGTGATCTCAAGCCTTGAACTGCAATTGTGATTCCAAACCGGAATTGTGGGCTCAGACTGGAATTGAGACCTCGAGCTTTGAACTGCAATTGTGATTCCAAACAGAAATTATGACCTCAGAGAGTAATTGTGACCTCATTCCATGAACTGCTATTGTGATTTCAAACAGGAATTGTGACCTCGAGCCTTGAACTGCAGTACTGATTCCAAACAGGAATTGGGGCCTCAGACTGGAATTGTGATCTCGAGACAGGAATAGCAGTTGTGATTCCAAACAGGAATATTGACCTAAGACTGGAATTGTGATTTCATTCCATGAACTGCTATTGTGAATCCAAACTGTAATTGTGACCTCGATCCTTGAACTGCAGTTGTGATTCCAAACGGGAATTGTGGCCTCAGACTGGAATTGTGACCCCGAGCCTTGAGCTGCACTTGTGATTCCAAAGCAGTATAGGGTCATCAGACTAGAATCGTGTCTTCGAGCCTTGAACTTTAGTAGTGTTTCCTGACAGGATTTGGGGCCTAAGACTGGAATTGTGATCTTGAGAGTTGAAATGCAATTGTGATTCCAAACAGGATTCATGAACTCTGACTGGAATTGTGACCTCCAGCATTGAACATCAATCGTGATTCCCAACATGAATTCTATCCTCATACTGGAATTGTGGCCTCAAGACTTAAAATGCAAATGTGATTTCAAACTGGAATTGTGACCTCAAGCCTTGAAATGCAATTGTTATTTCAAACCGGAATTGTGAAATCAAGCCTTGAACTGCTAATATGATTCCAAACCGGAATTGTGACCTCAGACTAGAATTGTGACCTCGAGCCTTGAATAGCAGTTGTGATTCCGAACTGTAATTGTGACCTCGGGCCTTGAATTGCAGTTGTGATTCCAAACGGGAATTGTGGCCTCAGACTGGAACTATGACCCCGGAGCCTTGAGCTGCAGTACTGATTCCAAACAGCTATTGCGTCCTCAGACTGCAGTTGTGACTTCGAGCCTTGAATTTTAGTTGTGATTCCAAAGCCGTATTGTGGCCTCAGACTGGAATTGTGACCTCGAGGCTTGAACATCAATTGTGATTCCAAACAGGAATTGTGTCCTCATACTGGAATTGTGGCCTCATGACTTAAAATGCAAATGTGATTTGAAACTGGAATTGTGAACTCAAGCCTTGAACTGCAATTGTGATTCCAAATTGGAATTGTGAACTCAAGCCTTGAATAGCAGTTGTGATTCCAAACGGGAATTGTGGCCTCAGACTGGAATTGTGATCTCGAGCCTTGAACGGCAATTTTGATTCCAAACAAGAATTGTGACCGCAGACTGGATTTGTGACCTTGAGACTTGAACTACAATTGGATTTCAAACAGGAATTGGGGCCTCAGACTGAAATTGTGACCTCATTCCATGAACTCCTATTGTGATTCCAAACTGTAATAGTGAGCTCGAGCCTTGAACTGCAGTACTGATTCCAAACAGGAATTGGGGCCTCAGACTGGAATTGTGATCTCGAGACAGGAATAGCAGTTGTGATTCCAAAGGGGAATCGTGGCCTCAGACTGGAAATGTGACAACTAGGCTTGAGCTGCAGTTGTGATACCATACCGGAATTGAGTCTTCAGACTGGAATCATCACCTCGAGCAATGTAAAGCAGTTACGATTCAGAGCCGGAATTGGGACCTCAGACTGGAACTGTGACTTCGAACCTTGAAATTAAGTTGTGATTCCAAAGCGGAATTGTGGCCTCAGACTTGAATTGTGACCCTGAGCCTTGTGCTGCATCTGTGATACCAAACCGGAATTGGGTCTTCAGACTGGAATTGTGACCTCGAGACATGAACAGCAGTTGTGATTACAAAACGGAATTGGGGGCTCAGACTGAAATTGTGATATTCACCCTAGAACTGCAAATGTGATTCCAAACGGGATTTGTGACCACACACTGAATTTGTGACCTAGAGATTTGAGCTGCAGTTGTGATACCAAACCGATATTGGGACCTCAGACAAGAATTGTGTTCTCCAGGCTTGTACTGCAATTGTGATTCCAAACTGGAATTGTGACCTAAGACTGGAATCGTGACCTCGAGACAGGATCAGCAGTTGTGATTCCAAACGGGAATTGTGGCCTCAGACTGGAATGGTGACCCCGAGACTTGAACAGCACTTCTGATTCCAAACCGGAATTGTGACGGCAGACTGGAATTGAGACCTCGAACTTTGAACTGCAATTGTGATTCCAAACAGAAACTTTGACCTCAGAGAGTAATTGTGACCTCATTCTATGAACTGCTATTGTGATTCCAAACTGTAATTGTGACCTCGAGCCTTGAACTCCAGTTGTGATTCCAAACAGGACTTGTGACCTCAGACTGGAATTGTGACCTCGAGCCTTGACCGGCAGTTGTGAGTCCAACTGGGAATTGGGGCCTCAGACTGGAATTGTGACTCCTAGCCATGATCTGCAGTACTGATTCCAAACAGGAATCGTGGCCTCAGACTGGAAATGTGACAACTAGGCTTGAGCTGCAGTTGTGATACCATACCGGAATTGAGTCTTCAGACTGGAATCGTCACCTCGAGCAATGTAGAGCAGTTACGATTCAGAGCCGGAACTGGGACCTCAGACTGGAACAGTGACTTCAAACCTTGAAATTAAGTTGTGATTCCAAAGCGGAATTGTGGCCTCAGACTTGAATTGTGACCCTGAGCCTTGTGCTGCATTTGTGATACCAAACCGGAATTGGGTCCTCAGACTGGAATCGTGATCTCGAGACATGAACATCAGTTGTGATTCCAACACGGAATTGGGGTCTCAGACTGGAATTGTGATCTCGAGCCTTGAACTGCCATTGTGATTTCAAATCGGAATTGGGTCCTCAGACTGGAATCGTGACCTCCAGACAGGATCAGCAGTTGTGATTGCAAACGGGAATTGTGGCCTCAGGCTGGAATTGTGACCCCGAGCATTGAGCAGCAGTTGTGATTCCAAACGGGAATTGTGACCTCAGTCTGGCATTGTGATCTCAAGCCTTGAACTGCAATTGTGATTCCAAACCGGAATTGTGGCCTCAGACTGGAATTGAGACCTCGAGCTTTGAACTGCAATTGTGATTCCAAACAGAAATTATGACCTCAGAGAGTAATTGTGACCTCATTCCATGAACTGCTATTGTGATTTCAAACAGGAATTGTGACCTCGAGCCTTGAACTGCAGTACTGATTCCAAACAGGAATTGGGGCCTCAGACTGGAATTGTTATCTCGAAACAGGAATAGCAGTTGTGATTCCAAACAGGAATCGTGGCCTCAGACTGGAAATGTGACAACTAGGCTTGAGCTGCAGTTGTGATACCATACCGGAATTGAGTCTTCAGACTGGAATCGTCACCTCGAGCAATGTAGAGCAGTTACGATTCAGAGCCGGAATTGGGACCTCAGACTGGAACAGTGACTTCAAACCTTGAAATTAAGTTGTGATTCCAAAGCGGAATTGTGGCCTCAGACTTGAATTGTGACCCTGAGCCTTGTGCTGCATTTGTGATACCAAACCGGAATTGGGTCCTCAGACTGGAATCGTGATCTCGAGACATGAACATCAGTTGTGATTCCAAACAGGAATATTGACCTAAGACTGGAATTGTGATTTCATTCCATGAACTGCTATCGTGAATCCAAACTGTAATTGTGACCTCGATCCTTGAACTGCAGTTGTGATTCCAAACGGGAATTGTGGCCTCAGACTGGAATTGTGACCCCGAGCCTTGAGCTGCACTTGTGATTCCAAAGCAGTATAGGGTCATCAGACTAGAATCGTGTCTTCGAGCCTTGAACTTTAGTAGTGTTTCCTGACAGGATTTGGGGCCTAAGACTGGAATTGTGATCTTGAGAGTTGAAATGCAATTGTGATTCCAAACAGGATTCATGAACTCTGACTGCAATTGTGACCTCGAGCATTGAACATCAATCGTGATTCCCAACATGAATTCTATCCTCATACTGGAATTGTGGCCTCAAGACTTAAAATGCAAATGTGATTTCAAACTGGAATTGTGACCTCAAGCCTTGAAATGCAATTGTTATTTCAAACCGGAATTGTGAAATCAAGCCTTGAACTGCTAATATGATTCCAAACCGGAATTGTGGCCTCAGACTTGAATTGTGACCTCGAGCCTTGAATAGCAGTTGTGATTCCGAACTGTAATTGTGACCTCGGGCCTTGAATTGCAGTACTGATTCCAAACGGGAACTGTGGCCTCAGACTGGAACTATGACCCCGGAGCCTTGAGCTGCAGTACTGATTCCAAACAGCTATTGCGTCCTCAGACTGCAGTTGTGACTTCGAGCCTTGAATTTTAGTTGTGATTCCAAAGCCGTATTGTGGCCTCAGACTGGAATTGTGACCTCGAGGCTTGAACATCAATTGTGATTCCAAACAGGAATTGTGTCCTCATACCGGAATTGTGGCCTCATGACTTAAAATGCAAATGTGATTTGAAACTGGAATTGTGAACTCAAGCCTTGAACTGCAATTGTGATTCCAAATTGGAATTGTGAACTCAAGCCTTGAATAGCAGTTGTGATTCCAAACGGGAATTGTGGCCTCAGACTGGAATTGTGATCTCGAGCCTTGAACTGCAATTTTGATTCCAAACAAGAATTGTGACCGCAGACTGGATTTGTGACCTCGAGACTTGAACTACAATTGGATTTCAAACAGGAATTGGGGCCTCAGACTGGAATTGTGACCTCATTCCATGAACTCCTATTGTGATTCCAAACTGTAATAGTGAGCTCGAGCCTTGAACTGCAGTACTGATTCCAAACAGGAATTGGGGCCTCAGACTGGAATTGTGATCTCGAGACAGGAATAGCAGTTGTGATTCCAAACGGGAATCGTGGCCTCAGACTGGAAATGTGACAACTAGGCTTGAGCTGCAGTTGTGATACCATACCGGAATTGAGTCTTCAGACTGGAATCGTCACCTCGAGCAATGTAGAGCAGTTGCGATTCAGAGCCGGAATTGGGACCTCAAACTGGAACTGTGACTACGAACCTTGAAATTAACTTGTGATTCCAAAGCGGAATTGGGTCCTCAGACTGGAATTGTGACCCTGAGCCTTGTGCTGCATCTGTGATACCAAACTGGAATTGGGTCCTCAGACTGGAATTGGGGGCTCAGACTGGAATTGTGATCTCGACCCTTGAACTGCAAATGTGATTCCAAACGGGATTTGTGACCACACACTGCATTTGTGACCTAGAGATTTGAGCTGCAGTTCTGATACCAAACCGCAATTGTGACCTCAGACTGGATTTGTGACCCCGAGCCTTGAGCTGCGGTTTTGATACCAAACCGGTATTGGGTCCTCAGACTGCAATTGTGTCTTTGAGCCTTGAACTTTAGTAGTGTTTCCTGACAGGCTTTGGGGCCTAAGACTGGAATTGTGATCTCGAGACTTGAAATGTATTTGTGATACCAAACAGGATTCATGAACTCTGACTGCAATTGTGAGCTCAAGCCTTGAAGATCAGTTGTGATTCCAAACAGGAATTGTGTCCTCATACTGGAATTGTGGCCTCATGACTTAAAATGCAAATGTGATTTGAAACTGGAATTGTGTTCTCCAGCCTTGAAATGCAATTGTGATTCCAAACCGGAATTGTGAAATCAAGCCTTGAACTGCAATTGTGATTCCAAACCGGAATTGTGACCTCGAGGCTTGAATAGCAGTTGTAATTCCAAACGGGAATTGTGGCCTCAGACTAGAACTGTGACTCCGAGCCTTGAGCTTCAGTTGTGATTCCAAACGGGAATTGAGGCCTCAGACTGGAATTGTGATCTCGACCCTTGAATTGTAAATGTGATTCCAAACGGGATTAGTGACCACACACTGAATTTGTGACCTAGAGATTTGAGCTGCAGTTGTGGAACCAAACCGATATCGGGACCTCAGACTGGAATTGTGACCCTGAACCTTAAGCTGCAGCTCTGAAATCAAACCGGAATTGGGGACTCAGACTGGAATTGTGATCTCGGGCCTTGAACTGCCATTGTGATTCCAAACAGGAATTGTGGCCTCAGACTGGAATTGTGATCTCGAGCCTTGAACTGCAATTGTGATTCCAAACAGAAACTTTGACCTCAGAGAGTAATTGTGACCTCATTCTATGAACTGCTATTGTGATTCCAAACAGGACTTGTGACCTCAGACTGGAATTGTGACCTCGAGCCTTGACCGGCAGTTGTGAGTCCAACTGGGAATTGGGGCCTCAGACTGGAATTGTGACTCCTAGCCATGATCTGCAGTACTGATTCCAAACGGGAATTGGGGCCTCAGACTGGAATTGTGATCTCGAGACAGGAATAGCAGTTGTGATTCCAAACAGGAATCGTGGCCTCAGACTGGAAATGTGACAACTAGGCTTGAGCTGCAGTTGTGATACCATACCGGAATTGAGTCTTCAGACTGGAATCGTCACCTCGAGCAATGTAGAGCAGTTACGATTCAGAGCCGGAATTGGGACCTCAAACTGGAACTGTGACTTCAAACCTTGAAATTAAGTTGTGATTCCAAAGCGGAATTGTGGCCTCAGACTTGAATTGTGACCCTGAGCCTTGTGCTGCATTTGTGATACCAAACCGGAATTGGGTCCTCAGACTGGAATCGTGATCTCGAGACATGAACATCAGTTGTGATTCCAACACGGAATTGGGGGCTCAGACTGGAATTGTGATCTCGAGCCTTGAACTGCCATTGTGATTTCAAATCGGAATTGGGTCCTCAGACTGGAATCGTGACCCCGAGCATTGAGCAGCAGTTGTGATTCCAAACCGGAATTGTGGCCTCAGACTGGAATTGAGACCTCGAGCTTTGAACTGCAATTGTGATTCCAAACAGAAATTATGACCTCAGAGAGTAATTGTGACCTCATTCCATGAACTGCTATTGTGATTTCAAACAGGAATTGTGAGCTCGAGCCTTGAACTGCAGTACTGATTCCAAACAGGAATTGGGGCCTCAGACTGGAATTGTGATCTCGAGACAGGAATAGCAGTTGTGATTCCAAACAGGAATATTGACCTAAGACTGGAATTGTGATTTCATTCCATGAACTGCTATTGTGAATCCAAACTGTAATTGTGACCTCGATCCTTGAACTGCAGTTGTGATTCCAAACGGGAATTGTGGCCTCAGACTGGAATTGTGACCCCGAGCTTTGAGCTGCACTTGTGATTCCAAAGCAGTATAGGGTCATCAGACTAGAATCGTGTCTTCGAGCCTTGAACTTTAGTAGTGTTTCCTGACAGGATTTGGGGCCTAAGACTGGAATTGTGATCTTGAGAGTTGAAATGCAATTGTGATTCCAAACAGGATTCATGAACTCTGACTGGAATTGTGACCTCCAGCATTGAACATCAATCGTGATTCCCAACATGAATTCTATCCTCATACTGGAATTGTGGCCTCAAGACTTAAAATGCAAATGTGATTTCAAACTGGAATTGTGACCTCAAGCCTTGAAATGCAATTGTTATTTCAAACCGGAATTGTGAAATCAAGCCTTGAACTGCTAATATGATTCCAAACCGGAATTGTGGCCTCAGACTTGAATTGTGACCTCGAGCCTTGAATAGCAGTTGTGATTCCGAACTGTAATTGTGACCTCGGGCCTTGAATTGCAGTTGTGATTCCAAACGGGAACTGTGGCCTCAGACTGGAACTATGACCCCGGAGCCTTGAGCTGCAGTACTGATTCCAAACAGCTATTGCGTCCTCAGACTGCAGTTGTGACTTCGAGCCTTGAATTTTAGTTGTGATTCCAAAGCCGTATTGTGGCCTCAGACTGGAATTGTGACCTCGAGGCTTGAACATCAATTGTGATTCCAAACAGGAATTGTGTCCTCATACTGGAATTGTGGCCTCATGACTTAAAATGCAAATGTGATTTGAAACTGGAATTGTGAACTCAAGCCTTGAACTGCAATTGTGATTCCAAATTGGAATTGTGAACTCAAGCCTTGAATAGCAGTTGTGATTCCAAACGGGAATTGTGGCCTCAGACTGGAATTGTGATCTCGAGCCTTGAACTGCAATTTTGATTCCAAACAAGAATTGTGACCGCAGACTGGATTTGTGACCTCGAGACTTGAACTACAATTGGATTTCAAACAGGAATTGGGGCCTCAGACTGGAATTGTGACCTCATTCCATGAACTCCTATTGTGATTCCAAACTGTAATAGTGAGCTCGAGCCTTGAACTGCAGTACTGATTCCAAACAGGAATTGGGGCCTCAGACTGGAATTGTGATCTCGAGACAGGAATAGCAGTTGTGATTCCAAACGGGAATCGTGGCCTCAGACTGGAAATGTGACAACTAGGCTTGAGCTGCAGTTGTGATACCATACCGGAATTGAGTCTTCAGACTGGAATCGTCACCTCGAGCAATGTAGAGCAGTTGCGATTCAGAGCCGGAATTGGGACCTCAAACTGGAACTGTGACTACGAACCTTGAAATTAACTTGTGATTCCAAAGCGGAATTGGGTCCTCAGACTGGAATTGTGACCCTGAGCCTTGTGCTGCATCTGTGATACCAAACTGGAATTGGGTCCTCAGACTGGAATTGGGGGCTCAGACTGGAATTGTGATCTCGACCCTTGAACTGCAAATGTGATTCCAAACGGGATTTGTGACCACACACTGCATTTGTGACCTAGAGATTTGAGCTGCAGTTCTGATACCAAACCGCAATTGTGACCTCAGACTGGATTTGTGACCCCGAGCCTTGAGCTGCGGTTTTGATACCAAACCGGTATTGGGTCCTCAGACTGCAATTGTGTCTTTGAGCCTTGACCTTTAGTAGTGTTTCCTGACAGGCTTTGGGGCCTAAGACTGGAATTGTGATCTCGAGACTTGAAATGTATTTGTGATACCAAACAGGATTCATGAACTCTGACTGCAATTGTGAGCTCAAGCCTTGAAGATCAGTTGTGATTCCAAAGAGGAATTGTGTCCTCATACTGGAATTGTGGCCTCATGACTTAAAATGCAAATGTGATTTGAAACTGGAATTGTGTTCTCCAGCCTTGAAATGCAATTGTGATTCCAAACCGGAATTGTGAAATCAAGCCTTGAACTGCAATTGTGATTCCAAACCGGAATTGTGACCTCGAGGCTTGAATAGCAGTTGTAATTCCAAACGGGAATTGTGGCCTCAGACTAGAACTGTGACTCCGAGCCTTGAGCTTCAGTTGTGATTCCAAACGGGAATTGAGGCCTCAGACTGGAATTGTGATCTCGACCCTTGAATTGTAAATGTGATTCCAAACGGGATTAGTGACCACACACTGAATTTGTGACCTAGAGATTTGAGCTGCAGTTGTGGAACCAAACCGATATCGGGACCTCAGACTGGAATTGTGACCCTGAACCTTAAGCTGCAGCTCTGAAATCAAACCGGAATTGGGGGCTCAGACTGGAATTGTGATCTCGGGCCTTGAACTGCCATTGTGATTCCAAACGGGAATTGTGGCCTCAGACTGGAATTGTGATCTCGAGCCTTGAACTGCAATTGTGATTCCAAACAGAAACTTTGACCTCAGAGAGTAATTGTGACCTCATTCTATGAACTGCTATTGTGATTCCAAACAGGACTTGTGACCTCAGACTGGAATTGTGACCTCGAGCCTTGACCGGCAGTTGTGAGTCCAACTGGGAATTGGGGCCTCAGACTGGAATTGTGACTCCTAGCCATGATCTGCAGTACTGATTCCAAACGGGAATTGGGGCCTCAGACTGGAATTGTGATCTCGAGACAGGAATAGCAGTTGTGATTCCAAACAGGAATCGTGGCCTCAGACTGGAAATGTGACAACTAGGCTTGAGCTGCAGTTGTGATACCATACCGGAATTGAGTCTTCAGACTGGAATCGTCACCTCGAGCAATGTAGAGCAGTTACGATTCAGAGCCGGAATTGGGACCTCAAACAGGAACTGTGACTTCAAACCTTGAAATTAAGTTGTGATTCCAAAGCGGAATTGTGGCCTCAGACTTGAATTGTGACCCTGAGCCTTGTGCTGCATTTGTGATACCAAACCGGAATTGGGTCCTCAGACTGGAATCGTGATCTCGAGACATGAACATCAGTTGTGATTCCAACACGGAATTGGGGGCTCAGACTGGAATTGTGATCTCGAGCCTTGAACTGCCATTGTGATTTCAAATCGGAATTGGGTCCTCAGACTGGAATCGTGACCCCGAGCATTGAGCAGCAGTTGTGATTCCAAACGGGAATTGTGGCCTCAGACTGGAATTGAGACCTCGAGCTTTGAACTGCAATTGTGATTCCAAACAGAAATTATGACCTCAGAGAGTAATTGTGACCTCATTCCATGAACTCCTATTGTGATTTCAAACAGGAATAGTGAGCTCGAGCCTTGAACTGCAGTACTGATTCCAAACAGGAATTGGGGCCTCAGACTGGAATTGTGATCTCGAGACAGGAATAGCAGTTGTGATTCCAAACAGGAATATTGACCTAAGACTGGAATTGTGATTTCATTCCATGAACTGCTATTGTGAATCCAAACTGTAATTGTGACCTCGATCCTTGAACTGCAGTTGTGATTCCAAACGGGAATTGTGGCCTCAGACTGGAATTGTGACCCCGAGCCTTGAGCTGCACTTGTGATTCCAAAGCAGTATAGGGTCATCAGACTAGAATCGTGTCTTCGAGCCTTGAACTTTAGTAGTGTTTCCTGACAGGATTTGGGGCCTAAGACTGGAATTGTGATCTTGAGAGTTGAAATGCAATTGTGATTCCAAACAGGATTCATGAACTCTGACTGGAATTGTGACCTCGAGCATTGAACATCAATCGTGATTCCCAACATGAATTCTATCCTCATACTGGAATTGTGGCCTCAAGACTTAAAATGCAAATGTGATTTCAAACTGGAATTGTGACCTCAAGCCTTGAAATGCAATTGTTATTTCAAACCGGAATTGTGAAATCAAGCCTTGAACTGCTAATATGATTCCAAACCGGAATTGTGGCCTCAGACTTGAATTGTGACCTCGAGCCTTGAATAGCAGTTGTGATTCCGAACTGTAATTGTGACCTCGGGCCTTGAATTGCAGTTGTGATTCCAAACGGGAACTGTGGCCTCAGACTGGAACTATGACCCCGGAGCCTTGAGCTGCAGTACTGATTCCAAACAGCTATTGCGTCCTCAGACTGCAGTTGTGACTTCGAGCCTTGAATTTTAGTTGTGATTCCAAAGCCGTATTGTGGCCTCAGACTGGAATTGTGACCTCGAGGCTTGAACATCAATTGTGATTCCAAACAGGAATTGTGTCCTCATACTGGAATTGTGGCCTCATGACTTAAAATGCAAATGTGATTTGAAACTGGAATTGTGAACTCAAGCCTTGAACTGCAATTGTGATTCCAAATTGGAATTGTGAACTCAAGCCTTGAATAGCAGTTGTGATTCCAAACGGGAATTGTGGCCTCAGACTGGAATTGTGATCTCGAGCCTTGAACTGCAATTTTGATTCCAAACAAGAATTGTGACCGCAGACTGGATTTGTGACCTCGAGACTTGAACTACAATTGGATTTCAAACAGGAATTGGGGCCTCAGACTGGAATTGTGACCTCATTCCATGAACTCCTATTGTGATTCCAAACTGTAATAGTGAGCTCGAGCCTTGAACTGCAGTACTGATTCCAAACAGGAATTGGGGCCTCAGACTGGAATTGTGATCTCGAGACAGGAATAGCAGTTGTGATTCCAAACGGGAATCGTGGCCTCAGACTGGAAATGTGACAACTAGGCTTGAGCTGCAGTTGTGATACCATACCGGAATTGAGTCTTCAGACTGGAATCATCACCTCGAGCAATGTAAAGCAGTTACGATTCAGAGCCGGAATTGGGACCTCAGACTGGAACTGTGACTTCGAACCTTGAAATTAAGTTGTGATTCCAAAGCGGAATTGTGGCCTCAGACTTGAATTGTGACCCTGAGCCTTGTGCTGCATCTGTGATACCAAACCGGAATTGGGTCTTCAGACTGGAATTGTGACCTCGAGACATGAACAGCAGTTGTGATTACAAAACGGAATTGGGGGCTCAGACTGAAATTGTGATATTCACCCTAGAACTGCAAATGTGATTCCAAACGGGATTTGTGACCACACACTGAATTTGTGTCCTAGAGATTTGAGCTGCAGTTGTGATACCAAACCGATATTGGGACCTCAGACAAGAATTGTGTTCTCCAGGCTTGTACTGCAATTGTGATTCCAAACTGGAATTGTGACCTAAGACTGGAATTGTGACGTCGAGACAGGATCAGCAGTTGTGATTCCAAACGGGAATTGTGGCCTCAGACTGGAATGGTGACCCCGAGACTTGAACAGCACTTCTGATTCCAAACCGGAATTGTGACGGCAGACTGGAATTGAGACCTCGAACTTTGAACTGCAATTGTGATTCCAAACAGAAACTTTGACCTCAGAGAGTAATTGTGACCTCATTCTATGAACTGCTATTGTGATTCCAAACTGTAATTGTGACCTCGAGCCTTGAACTCCAGTTGTGATTCCAAACAGGACTTGTGACCTCAGACTGGAATTGTGACCTCGAGCCTTGACCGGCAGTTGTGAGTCCAACTGGGAATTGGGGCCTCAGACTGGAATTGTGACTCCTAGCCATGATCTGCAGTACTGATTCCAAACAGGAATCGTGGCCTCAGACTGGAAATGTGACAACTAGGCTTGAGCTGCAGTTGTGATACCATACCGGAATTGAGTCTTCAGACTGGAATCGTCACCTCGAGCAATGTAGAGCAGTTACGATTCAGAGCCGGAATTGGCACCACAGACTGGAACAGTGACTTCAAACCTTGAAATTAAGTTGTGATTCCAAAGAGGAATTGTGGCCTCAGACTTGAATTGTGACCCTGAGCCTTGCGCTGCATTTGTGATACCAAACCGGAATTGGGTCCTCAGACTGGAATCGTGATCTCGAGACATGAACATCAGTTGTGATTCCAAACAGGAATATTGACCTAAGACTGGAATTGTGATTTCATTCCATGAACTGCTATCGTGAATCCAAACTGTAATTGTGACCTCGATCCTTGAACTGCAGTTGTGATTCCAAACGGGAATTGTGGCCTCAGACTGGAATTGTGACCCCGAGCCTTGAGCTGCACTTGTGATTCCAAAGCAGTATAGGGTCATCAGACTAGAATCGTGTCTTCGAGCCTTGAACTTTAGTAGTGTTTCCTGACAGGATTTGGGGCCTAAGACTGGAATTGTGATCTTGAGAGTTGAAATGCAATTGTGATTCCAAACAGGATTCATGAACTCTGACTGGAATTGTGACCTCGAGCATTGAACATCAATCGTGATTCCCAACATGAATTCTATCCTCATACTGGAATTGTGGCCTCAAGACTTAAAATGCAAATGTGATTTCAAACTGGAATTGTGACCTCAAGCCTTGAAATGCAATTGTTATTTCAAACCGGAATTGTGAAATCAAGCCTTGAACTGCTAATATGATTCCAAACCGGAATTGTGGCCTCAGACTTGAATTGTGACCTCGAGCCTTGAATAGCAGTTGTGATTCCGAACTGTAATTGTGACCTCGGGCCTTGAATTGCAGTACTGATTCCAAACGGGAACTGTGGCCTCAGACTGGAACTATGACCCCGGAGCCTTGAGCTGCAGTACTGATTCCAAACAGCTATTGCGTCCTCAGACTGCAGTTGTGACTTCGAGCCTTGAATTTTAGTTGTGATTCCAAAGCCGTATTGTGGCCTCAGACTGGAATTGTGACCTCGAGGCTTGAACATCAATTGTGATTCCAAACAGGAATTGTGTCCTCATACTGGAATTGTGGCCTCATGACTTAAAATGCAAATGTGATTTGAAACTGGAATTGTGAACTCAAGCCTTGAACTGCAATTGTGATTCCAAATTGGAATTGTGAACTCAAGCCTTGAATAGCAGTTGTGATTCCAAACGGGAATTGTGGCCTCAGACTGGAATTGTGATCTCGAGCCTTGAACTGCAATTTTGATTCCAAACAAGAATTGTGACCGCAGACTGGATTTGTGACCTCGAGACTTGAACTACAATTGGATTTCAAACAGGAATTGGGGCCTCAGACTGGAATTGTGACCTCATTCCATGAACTCCTATTGTGATTCCAAACTGTAATAGTGAGCTCGAGCCTTGAACTGCAGTACTGATTCCAAACAGGAATTGGGGCCTCAGACTGGAATTGTGATCTCGAGACAGGAATAGCAGTTGTGATTCCAAAGGGGAATCGTGGCCTCAGACTGGAAATGTGACAACTAGGCTTGAGCTGCAGTTGTGATACCATACCGGAATTGAGTCTTCAGACTGGAATCATCACCTCGAGCAATGTAAAGCAGTTACGATTCAGAGCCGGAATTGTGACCTCAGACTGGAACTGTGACTTCGAACCTTGAAATTAAGTTGTGATTCCAAAGCGGAATTGTGGCCTCAGACTTGAATTGTGACCCTGAGCCTTGTGCTGCATCTGTGATACCAAACCGGAATTGGGTCTTCAGACTGGAATTGTGACCTCGAGACATGAACAGCAGTTGTGATTACAAAACGGAATTGGGGGCTCAGACTGAAATTGTGATATTCACCCTAGAACTGCAAATGTGATTCCAAACGGGATTTGTGACCACACACTGAATTTGTGACCTAGAGATTTGAGCTGCAGTTGTGATACCAAACCGATATTGGGACCTCAGACAAGAATTGTGTTCTCCAGGCTTGTACTGCAATTGTGATTCCAAACTGGAATTGTGACCTAAGACTGGAATCGTGACCTCGAGACAGGATCAGCAGTTGTGATTCCAAACGGGAATTGTGGCCTCAGACTGGAATGGTGACCCCGAGACTTGAACAGCACTTCTGATTCCAAACCGGAATTGTGACGGCAGACTGGAATTGAGACCTCAAACTTTGAACTGCAATTGTGATTCCAAACAGAAACTTTGACCTCAGAGAGTAATTGTGACCTCATTCTATGAACTGCTATTGTGATTCCAAACTGTAATTGTGACCTCGAGCCTTGAACTCCAGTTGTGATTCCAAACAGGACTTGTGACCTCAGACTGGAATTGTGACCTCGAGCCTTGACCGGCAGTTGTGAGTCCAACTGGGAATTGGGGCCTCAGACTGGAATTGTGACTCCTAGCCATGATCTGCAGTACTGATTCCAAACAGGAATCGTGGCCTCAGACTGGAAATGTGACAACTAGGCTTGAGCTGCAGTTGTGATACCATACCGGAATTGAGTCTTCAGACTGGAATCGTCACCTCGAGCAATGTAGAGCAGTTACGATTCAGAGCCGGAATTGGGACCTCAGACTGGAACAGTGACTTCAAACCTTGAAATTAAGTTGTGATTCCAAAGCGGAATTGTGGCCTCAGACTTGAATTGTGACCCTGAGCCTTGTGCTGCATTTGTGATACCAAACCGGAATTGGGTCCTCAGACTGGAATCGTGATCTCGAGACATGAACATCAGTTGTGATTCCAACACGGAATTGGGGGCTCAGACTGGAATTGTGATCTCGAGCCTTGAACTGCCATTGTGATTTCAAATCGGAATTGGGTCCTCAGACTGGAATCGTGACCTCGAGACAGGATCAGCAGTTGTGATTCCAAACGGGAATTGTGGCCTCAGACTGGAATTGTGACCCCGAGCATTGAGCAGCAGTTGTGATTCCAAACGGGAATTGTGACCTCAGTCTGGCATTGTGATCTCAAGCCTTGAACTGCAATTGTGATTCCAAACCGGAATTGTGGCCTCAGACTGGAATTGAGACCTCGAGCTTTGAACTGCAATTGTGATTCCAAACAGAAATTATGACCTCAGAGAGTAATTGTGACCTCATTCCATGAACTGCTATTGTGATTTCAAATAGGAATTGTGACCTCGAGCCTTGAACTGCAGTACTGATTCCAAACAGGAATTGTGGCCTCAGACTGGAATTGTTATCTCGAAACAGGAATAGCAGTTGTGATTCCAAATGGGAATCGTGGCCTCAGACTGGAAATGTGACAACTAGGCTTGAGCTGCAGTTGTGATACCATACCGGAATTGAGTCTTCAGACTGGAATCGTCACCTCGAGCAATGTAGAGCAGTTACGATTCAGAGCCGGAATTGGGACCTCAGACTGGAACAGTGACTTCAAACCTTGAAATTAAGTTGTGATTCCAAAGCGGAATTGTGGCCTCAGACTTGAATTGTGACCCTGAGCCTTGTGCTGCATTTGTGATACCAAACCGGAATTGGGTCCTCAGACTGGAATCGTGATCTCGAGACATGAACATCAGTTGTGATTCCAAACAGGAATATTGACCTAAGACTGGAATTGTGATTTCATTCCATGAACTGCTATCGTGAATCCAAACTGTAATTGTGACCTCGATCCTTGAACTGCAGTTGTGATTCCAAACGGGAATTGTGGCCTCAGACTGGAATTGTGACCCCGAGCCTTGAGCTGCACTTGTGATTCCAAAGCAGTATAGGGTCATCAGACTAGAATCGTGTCTTCGAGCCTTGAACTTTAGTAGTGTTTCCTGACAGGATTTGGGGCCTAAGACTGGAATTGTGATCTTGAGAGTTGAAATGCAATTGTGATTCCAAACAGGATTCATGAACTCTGACTGCAATTGTGACCTCGAGCATTGAACATCAATCGTGATTCCCAACATGAATTCTATCCTCATACTGGAATTGTGGCCTCAAGACTTAAAATGCAAATGTGATTTCAAACTGGAATTGTGACCTCAAGCCTTGAAATGCAATTGTTATTTCAAACCGGAATTGTGAAATCAAGCCTTGAACTGCTAATATGATTCCAAACCGGAATTGTGGCCTCAGACTTGAATTGTGACCTCGAGCCTTGAATAGCAGTTGTGATTCCGAACTGTAATTGTGACCTCGGGCCTTGAATTGCAGTTGTGATTCCAAACGGGAATTGTGGCCTCAGACTGGAACTATGACCCCGGAGCCTTGAGCTGCAGTACTGATTCCAAACAGCTATTGCGTCCTCAGACTGCAGTTGTGACTTCGAGCCTTGAATTTTAGTTGTGATTCCAAAGCCGTATTGTGGCCTCAGACTGGAATTGTGACCTCGAGGCTTGAACATCAATTGTGATTCCAAACAGGAATTGTGTCCTCATACTGGAATTGTGGCCTCATGACTTAAAATGCAAATGTGATTTGAAACTGGAATTGTGAACTCAAGCCTTGAACTGCAATTGTGATTCCAAATTGGAATTGTGAACTCAAGCCTTGAATAGCAGTTGTGATTCCAAACGGGAATTGTGGCCTCAGACTGGAATTGTGATCTCGAGCCTTGAACTGCAATTTTGATTCCAAACAAGAATTGTGACCGCAGACTGGATTTGTGACCTCGAGACTTGAACTACAATTGGATTTCAAACAGGAATTGGGGCCTCAGACTGGAATTGTGACCTCATTCCATGAACTCCTATTGTGATTCCAAACTGTAATAGTGAGCTCGAGCCTTGAACTGCAGTACTGATTCCAAACAGGAATTGGGGCCTCAGACTGGAATTGTGATCTCGAGACAGGAATAGCAGTTGTGATTCCAAACGGGAATCGTGGCCTCAGACTGGAAATGTGACAACTAGGCTTGAGCTGCAGTTGTGATACCATACCGGAATTGAGTCTTCAGACTGGAATCATCACCTCGAGCAATGTAAAGCAGTTACGATTCAGAGCCGGAATTGGGACCTCAGACTGGAACTGTGACTTCGAACCTTGAAATTAAGTTGTGATTCCAAAGCGGAATTGTGGCCTCAGACTTGAATTGTGACCCTGAGCCTTGTGCTGCATCTGTGATACCAAACCGGAATTGGGTCTTCAGACTGGAATTGTGACCTCGAGACATGAACAGCAGTTGTGATTACAAAACGGAATTGGGGGCTCAGACTGAAATTGTGATATTCACCCTAGAACTGCAAATGTGATTCCAAACGGGATTTGTGACCACACACTGAATTTGTGTCCTAGAGATTTGAGCTGCAGTTGTGATACCAAACCGATATTGGGACCTCAGACAAGAATTGTGTTCTCCAGGCTTGTACTGCAATTGTGATTCCAAACTGGAATTGTGACCTAAGACTGGAATTGTGACGTCGAGACAGGATCAGCAGTTGTGATTCCAAACGGGAATTGTGGCCTCAGACTGGAATGGTGACCCCGAGACTTGAACAGCACTTCTGATTCCAAACCGGAATTGTGACGGCAGACTGGAATTGAGACCTCGAACTTTGAACTGCAATTGTGATTCCAAACAGAAACTTTGACCTCAGAGAGTAATTGTGACCTCATTCTATGAACTGCTATTGTGATTCCAAACTGTAATTGTGACCTCGAGCCTTGAACTCCAGTTGTGATTCCAAACAGGACTTGTGACCTCAGACTGGAATTGTGACCTCGAGCCTTGACCGGCAGTTGTGAGTCCAACTGGGAATTGGGGCCTCAGACTGGAATTGTGACTCCTAGCCATGATCTGCAGTACTGATTCCAAACAGGAATCGTGGCCTCAGACTGGAAATGTGACAACTAGGCTTGAGCTGCAGTTGTGATACCATACCGGAATTGAGTCTTCAGACTGGAATCGTCACCTCGAGCAATGTAGAGCAGTTACGATTCAGAGCCGGAATTGGCACCACAGACTGGAACAGTGACTTCAAACCTTGAAATTAAGTTGTGATTCCAAAGCGGAATTGTGGCCTCAGACTTGAATTGTGACCCTGAGCCTTGCGCTGCATTTGTGATACCAAACCGGAATTGGGTCCTCAGACTGGAATCGTGATCTCGAGACATGAACATCAGTTGTGATTCCAAACAGGAATATTGACCTAAGACTGGAATTGTGATTTCATTCCATGAACTGCTATCGTGAATCCAAACTGTAATTGTGACCTCGATCCTTGAACTGCAGTTGTGATTCCAAACGGGAATTGTGGCCTCAGACTGGAATTGTGACCCCGAGCCTTGAGCTGCACTTGTGATTCCAAAGCAGTATAGGGTCATCAGACTAGAATCGTGTCTTCGAGCCTTGAACTTTAGTAGTGTTTCCTGACAGGATTTGGGGCCTAAGACTGGAATTGTGATCTTGAGAGTTGAAATGCAATTGTGATTCCAAACAGGATTCATGAACTCTGACTGGAATTGTGACCTCGAGCATTGAACATCAATCGTGATTCCCAACATGAATTCTATCCTCATACTGGAATTGTGGCCTCAAGACTTAAAATGCAAATGTGATTTCAAACTGGAATTGTGACCTCAAGCCTTGAAATGCAATTGTTATTTCAAACCGGAATTGTGAAATCAAGCCTTGAACTGCTAATATGATTCCAAACCGGAATTGTGGCCTCAGACTTGAATTGTGACCTCGAGCCTTGAATAGCAGTTGTGATTCCGAACTGTAATTGTGACCTCGGGCCTTGAATTGCAGTACTGATTCCAAACGGGAACTGTGGCCTCAGACTGGAACTATGACCCCGGAGCCTTGAGCTGCAGTACTGATTCCAAACAGCTATTGCGTCCTCAGACTGCAGTTGTGACTTCGAGCCTTGAATTTTAGTTGTGATTCCAAAGCCGTATTGTGGCCTCAGACTGGAATTGTGACCTCGAGGCTTGAACATCAATTGTGATTCCAAACAGGAATTGTGTCCTCATACTGGAATTGTGGCCTCATGACTTAAAATGCAAATGTGATTTGAAACTGGAATTGTGAACTCAAGCCTTGAACTGCAATTGTGATTCCAAATTGGAATTGTGAACTCAAGCCTTGAATAGCAGTTGTGATTCCAAACGGGAATTGTGGCCTCAGACTGGAATTGTGATCTCGAGCCTTGAACTGCAATTTTGATTCCAAACAAGAATTGTGACCGCAGACTGGATTTGTGACCTCGAGACTTGAACTACAATTGGATTTCAAACAGGAATTGGGGCCTCAGACTGGAATTGTGACCTCATTCCATGAACTCCTATTGTGATTCCAAACTGTAATAGTGAGCTCGAGCCTTGAACTGCAGTACTGATTCCAAACAGGAATTGGGGCCTCAGACTGGAATTGTGATCTCGAGACAGGAATAGCAGTTGTGATTCCAAAGGGGAATCGTGGCCTCAGACTGGAAATGTGACAAATAGGCTTGAGCTGCAGTTGTGATACCATACCGGAATTGAGTCTTCAGACTGGAATCATCACCTCGAGCAATGTAAAGCAGTTACGATTCAGAGCCGGAATTGTGACCTCAGACTGGAACTGTGACTTCGAACCTTGAAATTAAGTTGTGATTCCAAAGCGGAATTGTGGCCTCAGACTTGAATTGTGACCCTGAGCCTTGTGCTGCATCTGTGATACCAAACCGGAATTGGGTCTTCAGACTGGAATTGTGACCTCGAGACATGAACAGCAGTTGTGATTACAAAACGGAATTGGGGGCTCAGACTGAAATTGTGATATTCACCCTAGAACTGCAAATGTGATTCCAAACGGGATTTGTGACCACACACTGAATTTGTGACCTAGAGATTTGAGCTGCAGTTGTGATACCAAACCGATATTGGGACCTCAGACAAGAATTGTGTTCTCCAGGCTTGTACTGCAATTGTGATTCCAAACTGGAATTGTGACCTAAGACTGGAATCGTGACCTCGAGACAGGATCAGCAGTTGTGATTCCAAACGGGAATTGTGGCCTCAGACTGGAATGGTGACCCCGAGACTTGAACAGCACTTCTGATTCCAAACCGGAATTGTGACGGCAGACTGGAATTGAGACCTCAAACTTTGAACTGCAATTGTGATTCCAAACAGAAACTTTGACCTCAGAGAGTAATTGTGACCTCATTCTATGAACTGCTATTGTGATTCCAAACTGTAATTGTGACCTCGAGCCTTGAACTCCAGTTGTGATTCCAAACAGGACTTGTGACCTCAGACTGGAATTGTGACCTCGAGCCTTGACCGGCAGTTGTGAGTCCAACTGGGAATTGGGGCCTCAGACTGGAATTGTGACTCCTAGCCATGATCTGCAGTACTGATTCCAAACAGGAATCGTGGCCTCAGACTGGAAATGTGACAACTAGGCTTGAGCTGCAGTTGTGATACCATACCGGAATTGAGTCTTCAGACTGGAATCGTCACCTCGAGCAATGTAGAGCAGTTACGATTCAGAGCCGGAATTGGGACCTCAGACTGGAACAGTGACTTCAAACCTTGAAATTAAGTTGTGATTCCAAAGCGGAATTGTGGCCTCAGACTTGAATTGTGACCCTGAGCCTTGTGCTGCATTTGTGATACCAAACCGGAATTGGGTCCTCAGACTGGAATCGTGATCTCGAGACATGAACATCAGTTGTGATTCCAACACGGAATTGGGGGCTCAGACTGGAATTGTGATCTCGAGCCTTGAACTGCCATTGTGATTTCAAATCGGAATTGGGTCCTCAGACTGGAATCGTGACCTCGAGACAGGATCAGCAGTTGTGATTCCAAACGGGAATTGTGGCCTCAGACTGGAATTGTGACCCCGAGCATTGAGCAGCAGTTGTGATTCCAAACGGGAATTGTGACCTCAGTCTGGCATTGTGATCTCAAGCCTTGAACTGCAATTGTGATTCCAAACGGGAATTGTGGCCTCAGACTGGAATTGAGACCTCGAGCTTTGAACTGCAATTGTGATTCCAAACAGAAATTATGACCTCAGAGAGTAATTGTGACCTCATTCCATGAACTGCTATTGTGATTTCAAATAGGAATTGTGACCTCGAGCCTTGAACTGCAGTACTGATTCCAAACAGGAATTGTGGCCTCAGACTGGAATTGTTATCTCGAAACAGGAATAGCAGTTGTGATTCCAAATGGGAATCGTGGCCTCAGACTGGAAATGTGACAACTAGGCTTGAGCTGCAGTTGTGATACCATACCGGAATTGAGTCTTCAGACTGGAATCGTCACCTCGAGCAATGTAGAGCAGTTACGATTCAGAGCCGGAATTGGGACCTCAGACTGGAACAGTGACTTCAAACCTTGAAATTAAGTTGTGATTCCAAAGCGGAATTGTGGCCTCAGACTTGAATTGTGACCCTGAGCCTTGTGCTGCATTTGTGATACCAAACCGGAATTGGGTCCTCAGACTGGAATCGTGATCTCGAGACATGAACATCAGTTGTGATTCCAAACAGGAATATTGACCTAAGACTGGAATTGTGATTTCATTCCATGAACTGCTATCGTGAATCCAAACTGTAATTGTGACCTCGATCCTTGAACTGCAGTTGTGATTCCAAACGGGAATTGTGGCCTCAGACTGGAATTGTGACCCCGAGCCTTGAGCTGCACTTGTGATTCCAAAGCAGTATAGGGTCATCAGACTAGAATCGTGTCTTCGAGCCTTGAACTTTAGTAGTGTTTCCTGACAGGATTTGGGGCCTAAGACTGGAATTGTGATCTTGAGAGTTGAAATGCAATTGTGATTCCAAACAGGATTCATGAACTCTGACTGCAATTGTGACCTCGAGCATTGAACATCAATCGTGATTCCCAACATGAATTCTATCCTCATACTGGAATTGTGGCCTCAAGACTTAAAATGCAAATGTGATTTCAAACTGGAATTGTGACCTCAAGCCTTGAAATGCAATTGTTATTTCAAACCGGAATTGTGAAATCAAGCCTTGAACTGCTAATATGATTCCAAACCGGAATTGTGGCCTCAGACTTGAATTGTGACCTCGAGCCTTGAATAGCAGTTGTGATTCCGAACTGTAATTGTGACCTCGGGCCTTGAATTGCAGTTGTGATTCCAAACGGGAATTGTGGCCTCAGACTGGAACTATGACCCCGGAGCCTTGAGCTGCAGTACTGATTCCAAACAGCTATTGCGTCCTCAGACTGCAGTTGTGACTTCGAGCCTTGAATTTTAGTTGTGATTCCAAAGCCGTATTGTGGCCTCAGACTGGAATTGTGACCTCGAGGCTTGAACATCAATTGTGATTCCAAACAGGAATTGTGTCCTCATACTGGAATTGTGGCCTCATGACTTAAAATGCAAATGTGATTTGAAACTGGAATTGTGAACTCAAGCCTTGAACTGCAATTGTGATTCCAAATTGGAATTGTGAACTCAAGCCTTGAATAGCAGTTGTGATTCCAAACGGGAATTGTGGCCTCAGACTGGAATTGTGATCTCGAGCCTTGAACTGCAATTTTGATTCCAAACAAGAATTGTGACCGCAGACTGGATTTGTGACCTCGAGACTTGAACTACAATTGGATTTCAAAGAGGAATTGGGGCCTCAGACTGGAACTGTGACTACGAACCTTGAAATTAAGTTGTGATTCCAAATCGGAATTGGGTCCTCAGACTGGAATTGTGACCCTGAGCCTTGTGCTGCATCTGTGATACCAAACCGGAATTGGGTCCTCAGACAGGAATTGGGGCCTCAGACTGGAATTGTGACCTCATTCCATGAACTCCTATTGTGATTCCAAACTGTAATCGTGAGCTCGAGCCTTGAACTGCAGTACTGATTCCAAACAGGAATTGGGGCCTCAGACTGGAATTGTGATCTCGAGACAGGAATAGCAGTTGTGATTCTAAACGGGAATCGTGGCCTCAGACTGGAAATGTGACAACTAGGCTTGAGCTGCAGTTGTGATACCATACCGGAATTGAGTCTTCAGACTGGAATCGTCACCTCGAGCAATGTAGAGCAGTTGCGATTCAGAGCCGGAATTGGGACCTCAAACTGGAACTGTGACTACGAACCTTGAAATTAACTTGTGATTCCAAAGCGGAATTGGGTCCTCAGACTGGAATTGTGACCCTGAGCCTTGTGCTGCATCTGTGATACCAAACTGGAATTGGGTCCTCAGACTGGAATTGGGGGCTCAGACTGGAATTGTGATCTCGACCCTTGAACTGCAAATGTGATTCCAAACGGGATTTGTGACCACACACTGCATTTGTGACCTAGAGATTTGAGCTGCAGTTCTGATACCAAACCGCAATTGTGACCTCAGACTGGATTTGTGACCCCGAGCCTTGAGCTGCGGTTTTGATACCAAACCGGTATTGGGTCCTCAGACTGCAATTGTGTCTTTGAGCCTTGAACTTTAGTAGTGTTTCCTGACAGGCTTTGGGGCCTAAGACTGGAATTGTGATCTCGAGACTTGAAATGTATTTGTTATACCAAACAGGATTCATGAACTCTGACTGCAATTGTGAGCTCAAGCCTTGAAGATCAGTTGTGATTCCAAACAGGAATTGTGTCCTCATACTGGAATTGTGGCCTCATGACTTAAAATGCAAATGTGATTTGAAACTGGAATTGTGTTCTCCAGCCTTGAAATGCAATTGTGATTCCAAACCGGAATTGTGAAATCAAGCCTTGAACTGCAATTGTGATTCCAAACCGGAATTGTGGCCTCAGACTAGAACTGTGACTCCGAGCCTTGAGCTTCAGTTGTGATTCCAAACGGGAATTGAGGCCTCAGACTGGAATTGTGATCTCGACCCTTGAATTGTAAATGTGATTCCAAACGGGATTAGTGACCACACACTGAATTTGTGACCTAGAGTTTTGAGCTGCAGTTGTGGAACCAAACCGATATTGGGACCTCAGACTGGAATTGTGACCCTGAACCTTAAGCTGCAGCTCTGAAATCAAACCGGAATTGGGGGCTCAGACTGGAATTGTGATCTCGGGCCTTGAACTGCCATTGTGATTCCAAACGGGAATTGTGGCCTCAGACTGGAATTGTGACCGTGAGACATGAACAGCAGTTGTGATTACAAAACGGAATTGGGGGCTCAGACTGGAATTGTGATCTCGAGCCTTGAACTGCCATTGTGATTCCAAACAGGAATTGTGACCTCAGACTGGATTTGTGACCTCGAGCCTTGGACTACAATTGTGATTTCAAACAGGAATTGTGGCCTCAGACTGGAATTGTGATCTCGAGCCTTGAACTGCAATTGTGATTCCAAACTGGAATTGTAAACTCAAGCCTTGAATAGCAGTTGTGATTCCAAACGGGAATTGTGGCCTCAGACTGGAATTGTGACCCCGAGCATTGAGCAGCTGTTGTGATTCCAAACGGGAATTGAGACCTCAGTCTGGCATTGTGATCTCCAGCCTTGAACTGCAATTGTGATTCCAAACCGGAATTGTGACCGCAGACTGGAATTGAGACCTCGAGCTTTGAACTGCAATTGTGATTCCAAACAGAAATTATGACCTCAGAGAGTAATTGTGACCTCATTCCATGAACTCCTATTGTGATTCCAAACTGTAATAGTGAGCTCGAGCCTTGAACTGCAGTACTGATTCCAAACAGGAATTGGGGCCTCAGACTGGAATTGTGATCTCGAGACAGGAATAGCAGTTGTGATTCTAAACGGGAATCGTGGCCTCAGACTGGAAATGTGACAACTAGGCTTGAGCTGCAGTTGTGATACCATACCGGAATTGAGTCTTCAGACTGGAATCATCACCTCGAGCAATGTAGAGCAGTTACGATTCAGAGCCGGAATTGGGACCTCAGACTGGAACAGTGACTTCGAACCTTGAAATTAAGTTGTGATTCCAAAGCGGAATTGTGGCCTCAGACTTGAATTGTGACCCTGAGCCTTGTGCTGCATCTGTGATACCAAACCGGAATTGGGTCTTCAGACTGGAATTGTGACCTCGAGACATGAACAGCAGTTGTGATTACAAAACGGAATTGGGGGCTCAGACTGAAATTGTGATATTCACCCTAGAACTGCAAATGTGATTCCAAACGGGATTTGTGACCACACACTGAATTTGTGACCTAGAGATTTGAGCTGCAGTTGTGATACCAAACCGATATTGGGACCTCAGACAGGAATTGTGTTCTCCAGGCTTGTACTGCAATTGTGATTCCAAACTGGAATTGTGACCTAAGACTGGAATCGTGACGTCGAGACAGGATCAGCAGTTGTGATTCCAAACGGGAATTGTGGCCTCAGACTGGAATGGTGACCCCGAGACTTGAACAGCACTTCTGATTCCAAACCGGAATTGTGATGGCAGACTGGAATTGAGACCTCGAACTTTGAACTGCAATTGTGATTCCAAACAGAAACTTTGACCTCAGAGAGTAATTGTGACCGCATTCTATGAACTGCTATTGTGATTCCAAACTGTAATTGTGACCTCGAGCCTTGAACTCCAGTTGTGATTCCAAACAGGACTTGTGACCTCAGACTGGAATTGTGACCTCGAGCCTTGACCGGCAGTTGTGAGTCCAACTGGGAATTGGGGCCTCAGACTGGAATTGTGACTCCTAGCCATGATCTGCAGTACTGATTCCAAACGGGAATTGTGGCCTCAGACTGGAATTGTGATCTCGAGACAGGAATAGCAGTTGTGATTCCAAACGGGAATCGTGGCCTCAGACTGGAAATGTGACAACTAGGCTTGAGCTGCAGTTGTGATACCATACCGGAATTGAGTCTTCAGACTGGAATCGTCACCTCGAGCAATGTAGAGCAGTTACGATTCAGAGCCGGAATTGGGACCTCAGACTGGAACTGTGACTTCAAACCTTGAAATTAACTTGTGATTCCAAAGCGGAATTGTGGCCTCAGACTTGAATTGTGACCCTGAGCCTTGTGCTGCATTTGTGATACCAAACCGGAATTGGGTCCTCAGACTGGAATCGTGATCTCGAGACATGAACATCAGTTGTGATTCCAACACGGAATTGGGGGCTCAGACTGGAATTGTGATCTCGAGCCTTGAACTGCCATTGTGATTTCAAATCGGAATTGGGTCCTCAGACTGGAATTGTGATCTCGAGACAGGAATAGCAGTTGTGATTCCAAACGGGAGTCGTGGCCTCAGACTGGAATTGTGACCCCGAGCATTGAGCAGCAGTTGTGATTCCAAACGGGAATTGTGACCTCAGTCTGGCATTGTGATCTCAAGCCTTGAACTGCAATTGTGATTCCAAACCGGAATTGTGGCCTCAGACTGGAATTGAGACCTCGAGCTTTGAACTGCAATTGTGATTCCAAACAGAAATTATGACCTCAGAGAGTAATTGTGACCTCATTCCATGAACTGCTATTGTGATTTCAAACAGGAATAGTGAGCTCGAGCCTTGAACTGCAGTACTGATTCCAAACAGGAATTGGGGCCTCAGACTGGAATTGTGATCTCGAGACAGGAATAGCAGTTGTGATTCCAAACAGGAATATTGACCTAAGACTGGAATTGTGATTTCATTCCATGAACTGCTATTGTGAATCCAAACTGTAATTGTGACCTCGATCCTTGAACTGCAGTTGTGATTCCAAACGGGAATTGTGGCCTCAGACTGGAATTGTGACCCCGAGCCTTGAGCTGCACTTGTGATTCCAAAGCAGTATAGGGTCATCAGACTAGAATCGTGTCTTCGAGCCTTGAACTTTAGTAGTGTTTCCTGACAGGATTTGGAGCCTAAGACTGGAATTGTGATCTTGAGAGTTGAAATGCAATTGTGATTCCAAACAGGATTCATGAACTCTGACTGGAATTGTGACCTCGAGCATTGAACATCAATCGTGATTCCCAACATGAATTCTATCCTCATACTGGAATTGTGGCCTCAAGACTTAAAATGCAAATGTGATTTCAAACTGGAATTGTGACCTCAAGCCTTGAAATGCAATTGTTATTTCAAACCGGAATTGTGAAATCAAGCCTTGAACTGCTAATATGATTCCAAACCGGAATTGTGGCCTCAGACTTGAATTGTGACCTCGAGCCTTGAATAGCAGTTGTGATTCCGAACTGTAATTGTGACCTCGAGCCTTGAATTGCAGTTGTGATTCCAAACAGGAATTGTGTCCTCATACTGGAATTGTGGCCTCATGACTTAAAATGCAAATGTGATTTGAAACTGGAATTGTGAACTCAAGCCTTGAACTGCAATTGTGATTCCAAATTGGAATTGTGAACTCAAGCCTTGAATAGCAGTTGTGATTCCAAACGGGAATTGTGGCCTCAGACTGGAATTGTGATCTCGAGCCTTGAACTGCAATTTTGATTCCAAACAAGAATTGTGACCGCAGACTGGATTTGTGACCTCGAGACTTGAACTACAATTGGATTTCAAACAGGAATTGGGGCCTCAGACTGGAATTGTGACCTCATTCCATGAACTCCTATTGTGATTCCAAACTGTAATAGTGAGCTCGAGCCTTGAACTGCAGTACTGATTCCAAACAGGAATTGGGGCCTCAGACTGGAATTGTGATCTCGAGACAGGAATAGCAGTTGTGATTCCAAACGGGAGTCGTGGCCTCAGACTGGAAATGTGACAACTAGGCTTGAGCTGCAGTTGTGATACCATACCGGAATTGAGTCTTCAGACTGGAATCGTCACCTCGAGCAATGTAGAGCAGTTGCGATTCAGAGCTGGAATTGGGACCTCAAACTGGAACTGTGACTACGAACCTTGAAATTAACTTGTGATTCCAAATCGGAATTGGGTCCTCAGACTGGAATTGTGACCCTGAGCCTTGTGCTGCATCTGTGATACCAAACCGGAATTGGGTCCTCAGACTGGAATTGGGGGCTCAGACTGGAATTGTGATCTCGACCCTTGAACTGCAAATGTGATTCCAAACGGGATTTGTGACCACACACTGCATTTGTGACCTAGAGATTTGAGCTGCAGTTCTGATACCAAACCGCAATTGTGACCTCAGACTGGATTTGTGACCCCGAGCCTTGAGCTGCGGTTTTGATACCAAACCGGTATTGGGTCCTCAGACTGCAATTGTGTCTTCGAGCCTTGAACTTTAGTAGTGTTTCCTGACAGGATTTGGGGCCTAAGACTGGAATTGTGATCTCGAGACTTGAAATGTATTTGTGATACCAAACAGGATTCATGAACTCTGACTGCAATTGTGAGCTCAAGCCTTGAAGATCAGTTGTGATTCCAAACAGGAATTGTGTCCTCATACTGGAATTGTGGCCTCATGACTTAAAATGCAAATGTGATTTGAAACCGGAATTGTGTTCTCCAGCCTTGAAATGCAATTGTGATTCCAAACCGGAATTGTGAAATCAAGCCTTGAACTGCAATTGTGATTCCAAACCGGAATTGTGACCTCGAGGCTTGAATAGCAGTTGTAATTCCAAACGGGAATTGTGACCTCAGACTGGGTTTGTGACCCCGAGCCTTGAGCTGCGGTTTTGATACCAAACCGGTATTGGGTCCTCAGACTGCAATTGTGTCTTCGAGCCTTGAACTTTAGTAGTGCTTCCTGACAGGATTTGGGGCCTAAGACTGGAATTGTGATCTCGGGCCTTGAACTGCCATTGTGATTCCAAACGGGAATTGTGGCCTCAGACTGGAATTGTGACCGCGAGACATGAACAGCAGTTGTGATTACAAAACGGAATTGGGGGCTCAGACTGGAATTGTGATCTCGAGCCTTGAACTGCCATTGTGATTCCAAACAGGAATTGTGGCCTCAGACTGCAATTGTGATCTTGAACCTTGAACTGCAATTTTGATTCCAAACAAGAATTGTGACCTCAGACTGGATTTGTGACCTCGAGCCTTGGACTACAATTGTGATTTCAAACAGGAATTGTGGCCTCAGACTGGAATTGTGATCTCGAGACTTGAACTGCAATTGTGATTCCAAACTGGAATTGTAAACTCAAGCCTTGAATAGCAGTTGTGATTCCAAACGGGAATTGTGGCCTCAGACTGGAATTGTGACCCCGAGCATTGAGCAGCAGTTGTGATTCCAAACGGGAATTGAGACCTCAGTCTGGCATTGTGATCTCAAGCCTTGAACTGCAATTGTGATTCCAAACCGGAATTGTGACCGCAGACTGGAATTGAGACCTCGAGCTTTGAACTGCAATTGTGATTCCAAACAGAAATTATGACCTCAGAAAGTAATTGTGACCTCATTCCATGAACTCCTATTGTGATTCCAAACTGTAATAGTGAGCTCGAGCCTTGAACTGCAGTACTGATTCCAAACAGGAAATGGGGCCTCAGACTGGAATTGTGATCTCGAGACAGGAATAGCAGTTGTGATTCTAAACGGGAATCGTGGCCTCAGACTGGAAATGTGACAACTAGGCTTGAGCTGCAGTTGTGATACCATACCGGAATTGAGTCTTCAGACTGGAATCGTCACCTCGAGCAATGTAGAGCAGTTGCGATTCAGAGCTGGAATTGGGACCTCAAACTGGAACTGTGACTACGAACCTTGAAATTAACTTGTGATTCCAAATCGGAATTGGGTCCTCAGACTGGAATTGTGACCTTGAGCCTTGTGCTGCATCTGTGATACCAAACAGGAATTGGGTCCTCAGACTGGAATTGGGGGCTCAGACTGGAATTGTGATCTCGACCCTTGAACTGCAAATGTGATTCCAAACGGGATTTGTGACCACACACTGAATTTGTGACCTAGAGATTTGAGCTGCTGTTGTGATACCAAACCGATATTGGGACCTCAGACAGGAATTGTGTTCTCCAGCCTCGTACTGCAATTGTGATTCCAAACTGGAATTGTGACCTAAGACTGGAATCGTGACCTCGAGACAGGATCAGCAGTTGTGATTCCAAACGGGAATTGTGGCCTCAGACTGGAATGGTGACCCCGAGACTTGAACAGCACTTCTGATTCCAAACCGGAATTGTGACCGCAGACTGGAATTGAGACCTCGAACTTTGAACTGCAATTGTGATTCCAAACAGAAACTTTGACCTCAGAGAGTAATTGTGACCTCATTCTATGAACTGCTATTGTGATTCCAAACTGTAATTGTGACCTCGAGCCTTGAACTCCAGTTGTGATTCCAAACAGGACTTGTGACCTCAGACTGGAATTGTGACCTCGAGCCTTGACCAGCAGTTGTGAGTCCAACTGGGAATTGGGGCCTCAGACTGGAATTGTGATCTCGAGACAGGAATAGCAGTTGTGATTCCAAACGGGAATCGTGGCCTCAGACTGGAAATGTGACAACTAGGCTTGAGCTGCAGTTGTGATACCATACCGGAATTGAGTCTTCAGACTGGAATCGTCACCTCGAGCAATGTAGAGAAGTTACGATTCAGAGCCGGAATTGGGACCACAGACTGGAACAGTGACTTCAAACCTTGAAATTAAGTTGTGATTCCAAATCGGAATTGTGGCCTCAGACTTGAATTGTGACCCTGAGCCTTGTGCTGCATTTGTGATACCAAACCGGAATTGGGTCCTCAGACTGGAATCGTGATCTCGAGACATGAACATCAGTTGTGATTCCAACACGGAATTGGGGGCTCAGACTGGAATTGTGATCTCGAGCCTTGAACTGCCATTGTGATTTCAAATCGGAATTGGGTCCTCAGACTGGAATCGTGACCTCGGGACAGGATCAGCAGTTGTGATTCCAAACGGGAATTGTGGCCTCAGACTGGAATTGTGACCCCGAGCATTGAGCAGCAGTTGTGATTCCAAACGGGAATTGTGACCTCAGTCTGGCATTGTGATCTCAAGCCTTGAACTGCAATTGTGATTCCAAACCGGAATTGTGGCCTCAGACTGGAATTGAGACCTCGAGCTTTGAACTGCAATTGTGATTCCAAACAGAAATTATGACCTCAGAGAGTAATTGTGACCTCATTCCATGAACTGCTATTGTGATTTCAAACAGGAATTGTGACCTCGAGCCTTGAACTGCAGTACTGATTCCAAACAGGAATTGGGGCCTCAGACTGGAATTGTGATCTCGAGACAGGAATAGCAGTTGTGATTCCAAACAGGAATATTGACCTAAGACTGGAATTGTGATTTCATTCCATGAACTGCTATTGTGAATCCAAACTGTAATTGTGACCTCGATCCTTGAACTGCAGTTGTGATTCCAAACGGGAATTGTGGCCTCAGACTGGAATTGTGACCCCGAGTCTTGAGCTGCACTTGTGATTCCAAACCAGTATAGGGTCATCAGACTAGAATCGTGTCTTCGAGCCTTGAACTTTAGTAGTGTTTCCTGACAGGATTTGGGGCCTAAGACTGGAATTGTGATCTTGAGAGTTGAAATGCAATTGTGATTCCAAACAGGATTCATGAACTCTGACTGGAATTGTGACCTCGAGCATTGAACATCAATCGTGATTCCCAACATGAATTCTATCCTCATACTGGAATTGTGGCCTCAAGACTTAAAATGCAAATGTGATTTCAAACTGGAATTGTGACCTCAAGCCTTGAAATGCAATTGTTATTTCAAACCGGAATTGTGAAATCAAGCCTTGAACTGCTAATATGATTCCAAACCGGAATTGTGGCCTCAGACTTGAATTGTGACCTCGAGCCTTGAATAGCAGTTGTGATTCCGAACTGTAATTGTGACCTCGAGCCTTGAATTGCAGTTGTGATTCCAAACGGGAATTGTGGCCTCAGACTGGAACTATGACCCCGGAGCCTTGAGCTGCAGTACTGATTCCAAACAGCTATTGCGTCCTCAGACTGCAGTTGTGACTTCGAGCCTTGAATTTTAGTTGTGATTCCAAAGCCGTATTGTGGCCTCAGACTGGAATTGTGACCTCGAGGCTTGAACATCAATTGTGATTCCAAACAGGAATTGTGTCCTCATACTGGAATTGTGGCCTCATGACTTAAAATGCAAATGTGATTTGAAACTGGAATTGTGAACTCAAGCCTTGAACTGCAATTGTGATTCCAAATTGGAATTGTGAACTCAAGCCTTGAATAGCAGTTGTGATTCCAAACGGGAATTGTGGCCTCAGACTGGAATTGTGATCTCGAGCCTTGAACTGCAATTTTGATTCCAAACAAGAATTGTGACCGCAGACTGGATTTGTGACCTCGAGACTTGAACAACAATTGGATTTCAAACAGGAATTGGGGCCTCAGACTGGAATTGTGACCTCATTCCATGAACTCCTATTATGATTCCGAACTGTAATAGTGAGCTCGAGCCTTGAACTGCAGTACTGATTCCAAACAGGAATTGGGGCCTCAGACTGGAATTGTGATCTCGAGCCTTGACCGGCAGTTGTGAGTCCAACTGGGAATTGGGGCCTCAGACTGGAATTGTGACCTCGAGCCTTGAACTGCAGTTATGAGTCCAACTGGGAATTGGGGCCTCAGACTGGAATTGTGACTCCTAGCCATGATCTGCAGTACTGATTCCAAACAGGAATTGGGGCCTCAGACTGGAATTGTGACCTCATTCCATGAACTCCTATTGTGATTCCAAACTGTAATAGTGAGCTCGAGCCTTGAACTGCAGTACTGATTCCAAACAGGTATTGGGGCCTCAGACTGGAATTGTGATCTCGAGACAGGAATAGCAGTTGTGATTCCAAACGGGAGTCGTGGCCTCAGACTGGAAATGTGACAACTAGGCTTGAGCTGCAGTTGTGATACCATACCGGAATCGAGTCTTCAGACTGGAATCGTCACCTCGAGCAATGTAGAGCAGTTGCGATTCAGAGCCGGAATTGGGACCTCAAACTGGAACTGTGACTACGAACCTTGAAATTAACTTGTGATTCCAAATCGGAATTGGGTCCTCAGACTGGAATTGTGACCCTGAGCCTTGTGCTGCATCTGTGATACCAAACCGGAATTGGGTCCTCAGACTGGAATTGGGGGCTCAGACTGGAATTGTGATCTCGACCCTTGAACTGCAAATGTGATTCCAAACGGGATTTGTGACCACACACTGCATTTGTGACCTAGAGATTTGAGCTGCAGTTCTGATACCAAACCGCAATTGTGACCTCAGACTGGATTTGTGACCCCGAGCCTTGAGCTGCGGTTTTGATACCAAACCGGAATTGGGTCCTCAGACTGCAATTGTGTCTTCGAGCCTTGAATTTTAGTAGTGTTTCCTGACAGGATTTGGGGCCTAAGACTGGAATTGTGATCTCGAGACTTGAAATGCAATTGTGATTCCAAACAGGATTCATGAACTCTGACTGCAATTGTGAGCTCAAGCCTTGAAGATCAGTTGTGATTCCAAACAGGAATTGTGTCCTCATACTGGAATTGTGGCCTCATGACTTAAAATGCAAATGTGATTTGAAACTGGAATTGTGTTCTCCAGCCTTGAAATGCAATTGTGATTCCAAACCGGAATTGTGAAATCAAGCCTTGAACTGCAATTGTGATTCCAAACCGGAATTGTGACCTCGAGGCTTGAATAGCAGTTGTAATTCCAAACGGGAATTGTGGCCTCAGACTAGAACTGTGACTCCGAGCCTTGAGCTTCAGTTGTGATTCCAAACGGGAATTGAGGCCTCAGACTGGAATTGTGATCTCGACCCTTGAATTGTAAATGTGATTCCAAACGGGATTAGTGACCACACACTGAATTTGTGACCTAGAGATTTGAGCTGCAGTTGTGGAACCAAACCGATATCGGGACCTCAGACTGGAATTGTGACCCTGAACCTTAAGCTGCAGCTCTGAAATCAAACCGGAATTGGGGGCTCAGACTGGAATTGTGATCTCGGGCCTTGAACTGCCATTGTGATTCCAAACGGGAATTGTGGCCTCAGACTGGAATTGTGACCGCGAGACATGAACAGCAGTTGTGATTACAAAACGGAATTGTGGCCTCAGACTGGAATTGTGATCTCGAGCCTTGAACTGCCATTGTGATTCCAAACAGGAATTGTGACCTCAGACTGGATTTGTGACCTCGAGCCTTGGACTACAATTGTGATTCCAAACGGGAATTGTGACCTCAGTCTGGCATTGTGATCTCAAGCCTTGAACTGCAATTGTGATTCCAAACCGGAATTGTGGCCTCAGACTGGAATTGAGACCTCGAGCTTTGAACTGCAATTGTGATTCCAAACAGAAATTATGACCTCAGAGAGTAATTGTGACCTCATTCCATGAACTGCTATTGTGATTTCAAACAGGAATTGTGACCTCGAGCCTTGAACTGCAGTACTGATTCCAAACAGGAATTGGGGCCTCAGACTGGAATTGTGATCTCGAGACAGGAATAGCAGTTGTGATTCCAAACAGGAATATTGACCTAAGACTGGAATTGTGATTTCATTCCATGAACTGCTATTGTGAATCCAAACTGTAATTGTGACCTCGATCCTTGAACTGCAGTTGTGATTCCAAACGGGAATTGTGGCCTCAGACTGGAATTGTGACCCCGAGTCTTGAGCTGCACTTGTGATTCCAAAGCAGTATAGGGTCATCAGACTAGAATCGTGTCTTCGAGCCTTGAACTTTAGTAGTGTTTCCTGACAGGATTTGGGGCCTAAGACTGGAATTGTGATCTTGAGAGTTGAAATGCAATTGTGATTCCAAACAGGATTCATGAACTCTGACTGGAATTGTGACCTCGAGCATTGAACATCAATCGTGATTCCCAACATGAATTCTATCCTCATACTGGAATTGTGGCCTCAAGACTTAAAATGCAAATGTGATTTCAAACTGGAATTGTGACCTCAAGCCTTGAAATGCAATTGTTATTTCAAACCGGAATTGTGAAATCAAGCCTTGAACTGCTAATATGATTCCAAACCGGAATTGTGGCCTCAGACTTGAATTGTGACCTCGAGCCTTGAATAGCAGTTGTGATTCCGAACTGTAATTGTGACCTCGAGCCTTGAATTGCAGTTGTGATTCCAAACGGGAATTGTGGCCTCAGACTGGAACTATGACCCCGGAGCCTTGAGCTGCAGTACTGATTCCAAACAGCTATTGCGTCCTCAGACTGCAGTTGTGACTTCGAGCCTTGAATTTTAGTTGTGATTCCAAAGCCGTATTGTGGCCTCAGACTGGAATTGTGACCTCGAGGCTTGAACATCAATTGTGATTCCAAACAGGAATTGTGTCCTCATACTGGAATTGTGGCCTCATGACTTAAAATGCAAATGTGATTTGAAACTGGAATTGTGAACTCAAGCCTTGAACTGCAATTGTGATTCCAAATTGGAATTGTGAACTCAAGCCTTGAATAGCAGTTGTGATTCCAAACGGGAATTGTGGCCTCAGACTGGAATTGTGATCTCGAGCCTTGAACTGCAATTTTGATTCCAAACAAGAATTGTGACCGCAGACTGGATTTGTGACCTCGAGACTTGAACTACAATTGGATTTCAAACAGGAATTGGGGCCTCAGACTGGAATTGTGACCTCATTCCATGAACTCCTATTATGATTCCGAACTGTAATAGTGAGCTCGAGCCTTGAACTGCAGTACTGATTCCAAACAGGAATTGGGGCCTCAGACTGGAATTGTGATCTCGAGCCTTGACCGGCAGTTGTGAGTCCAACTGGGAATTGGGGCCTCAGACTGGAATTGTGACCTCGAGCCTTGAACTGCAGTTATGAGTCCAACTGGGAATTGGGGCCTCAGACTGGAATTGTGACTCCTAGCCATGATCTGCAGTACTGATTCCAAACAGGAATTGGGGCCTCAGACTGGAATTGTGACCTCATTCCATGAACTCCTATTGTGATTCCAAACTGTAATAGTGAGCTCGAGCCTTGAACTGCAGTACTGATTCCAAACAGGTATTGGGGCCTCAGACTGGAATTGTGATCTCGAGACAGGAATAGCAGTTGTGATTCCAAACGGGAGTCGTGGCCTCAGACTGGAAATGTGACAACTAGGCTTGAGCTGCAGTTGTGATACCATACCGGAATCGAGTCTTCAGACTGGAATCGTCACCTCGAGCAATGTAGAGCAGTTGCGATTCAGAGCCGGAATTGGGACCTCAAACTGGAACTGTGACTACGAACCTTGAAATTAACTTGTGATTCCAAATCGGAATTGGGTCCTCAGACTGGAATTGTGACCCTGAGCCTTGTGCTGCATCTGTGATACCAAACCGGAATTGGGTCCTCAGACTGGAATTGGGGGCTCAGACTGGAATTGTGATCTCGACCCTTGAACTGCAAATGTGATTCCAAACGGGATTTGTGACCACACACTGCATTTGTGACCTAGAGATTTGAGCTGCAGTTCTGATACCAAACCGCAATTGTGACCTCAGACTGGATTTGTGACCCCGAGCCTTGAGCTGCGGTTTTGATACCAAACCGGAATTGGGTCCTCAGACTGCAATTGTGTCTTCGAGCCTTGAATTTTAGTAGTGTTTCCTGACAGGATTTGGGGCCTAAGACTGGAATTGTGATCTCGAGACTTGAAATGCAATTGTGATTCCAAACAGGATTCATGAACTCTGACTGCAATTGTGAGCTCAAGCCTTGAAGATCAGTTGTGATTCCAAACAGGAATTGTGTCCTCATACTGGAATTGTGGCCTCATGACTTAAAATGCAAATGTGATTTGAAACTGGAATTGTGTTCTCCAGCCTTGAAATGCAATTGTGATTCCAAACCGGAATTGTGAAATCAAGCCTTGAACTGCAATTGTGATTCCAAACCGGAATTGTGACCTCGAGGCTTGAATAGCAGTTGTAATTCCAAACGGGAATTGTGGCCTCAGACTAGAACTGTGACTCCGAGCCTTGAGCTTCAGTTGTGATTCCAAACGGGAATTGAGGCCTCAGACTGGAATTGTGATCTCGACCCTTGAATTGTAAATGTGATTCCAAACGGGATTAGTGACCACACACTGAATTTGTGACCTAGAGATTTGAGCTGCAGTTGTGGAACCAAACCGATATCGGGACCTCAGACTGGAATTGTGACCCTGAACCTTAAGCTGCAGCTCTGAAATCAAACCGGAATTGGGGGCTCAGACTGGAATTGTGATCTCGGGCCTTGAACTGCCATTGTGATTCCAAACGGGAATTGTGGCCTCAGACTGGAATTGTGACCGCGAGACATGAACAGCAGTTGTGATTACAAAACGGAATTGGGGGCTCAGACTGGAATTGTGATCTCGAGCCTTGAACTGCCATTGTGATTCCAAACAGGAATTGTGGCCTCAGACTGCAATTGTGATCTCGAGCCTTGAACTGCAATTTTGATTCCAAACAAGAATTGTGACCTCAGACTGGATTTGTGACCTTGAGCCTTGGACTACAATTGGATTTCAAACAGGAATTGTGGCCTCAGACTGGAATTGTGATCTCGAGCCTTGAACTGCAATTGTGATTCCAAACTGGAATTGTAAACTCAAGCCTTGAATAGCAGTTGTGATTCCAAACGGGAATTGTGGCCTCAGACTGGAATTGTGACCCCGAGCATTGAGCAGCAGTTGTGATTCCAAACGGGAATTGAGACCTCAGTCTGGCATTGTGATCTCAAGCCTTGAACTGCAGTACTGATTCCAAACCGGAATTGTGATCGCAGACTGGAATTGAGACCTCGAGCTTTGAACTGCAATTGTGATTCCAAACAGAAATTATGACCTCAGAGAGTAATTGTGACCTCATTCCATGAACTCCTATTGTGATTCCAAACTGTAATAGTGAGCTCGAGCCTTGAACTGCAGTACTGATTCCAAACAGGAAATGGGGCCTCAGACTGGAATTGTGATCTCGAGACAGGAATAGCAGTTGTGATTCCAAATGGGAATCGTGGCCTCAGACTGGAAATGTGACAACTAGGCTTGAGCTGCAGTTGTGATACCATACCGGAATTGAGTCTTCAGACTGGAATCATCACCTCGAGCAATGTAGAGCAGTTACGATTCAGAGCCGGAATTGGGACCTCAGACTGGAACTGTGACTTCGAACCTTGAAATTAAGTTGTGATTCCAAAGCGGAATTGTGGCCTCAGACTTGAATTGTGACCCTGAGCCTTGTGCTGCATCTGTGATACCAAACCGGAATTGGGTCTTCAGACTGGAATTGTGACCTCGAGACATGAACAGCAGTTGTGATTACATAACGGAATTCCGGGCTCAGACTGAAATTGTGATATTCACCCTAGAACTGCAAATGTGATTCCAAACGGGATTTGTGACCACACACTGAATTTGTGACCTAGAGATTTGAGCTGCAGTTGTGATACCAAACCGATATTGGGACCTCAGACAAGAATTGTGTTCTCCAGGCTTATACTGCAATTGTGATTCCAAACTGGAATTGTGACCTAAGACTGGAATCGTGACCTCGAGACATGAGCTGCAGTTGTGATTCCAAACGGGAATTGTGGCCTCAGACTGGAATTGTGACCCCGAGACTTGAACAGCACTTCTGATTCCAAACCGGAATTGTGACGGCAGACTGGAATTGAGACCTCGAACTTTGAACTGCAATTGTGATTCCAAACAGAAACTTTGACCTCAGAGAGTAATTGTGACCTCATTCTATGAACTGCTATTGTGATTCCAAACTGTAATTGTGACCTCGAGCCTTGAACTCCAGTTGTGATTCCAAACAGGACTTGTGACCTCAGACTGGAATTGTGACCTCGAGCCTTGAACTGCCATTGTGATTCCAAACAGGAATTGTGACCTCAGACTGGATTTGTGACCTCGAGCCTTGGACTACAATTGTGATTTCAAACAGGAATTGTGGCCTCAGACTGGAATTGTGATCTCGAGCCTTGAACTGCAATTGTGATTCCAAACTGGAATTGTAAACTCAAGCCTTGAATAGCAGTTGTGATTCCAAACGGGAATTGTGGCCTCAGACTGGAATTGTGACCCGGAGCATTGAGCAGCAGTTGTGATTCCAAACGGGAATTGAGACCTCAGTCTGGCATTGTGATCTCAAGCCTTGAACTGCAATTGTGATTCCAAACCGGAATTGTGACCGCAGACTGGAATTGAGACCTCGAGCTTTGAACTGCAATTGTGATTCCAAACAGAAATTATGACCTCAGACTGGAATTGTGACCTCATTCCATGAACTCCTATTGTGATTCCAAACTGTAATAGTGAGCTCGAGCCTTGAACTGCAGTACTGATTCCAAACAGGAATTGGGGCCTCAGACTGGAATTGTGATCTCGAGACAGGAATAGCAGTTGTGATTCTAAACGGGAATCGTGGCCTCAGACTGGAAATGTGACAACTAGGCTTGAGCTGCAGTTGTGATACCATACCGGAATTGAGTCTTCAGACTGGAATCATCACCTCGAGCAATGTAGAGAAGTTACGATTCAGAGCCGGAATTGGGACCTCAGACTGGAACTGTGACTTCGAACCTTGAAATTAAGTTGTGATTCCAAAGCGGAATTGTGGCCTCAGACTTGAATTGTGACCCTGAGCCTTGTGCTGCATCTGTGATACCAAACCGGAATTGGGTCTTCAGACTGGAATTGTGACCTCGAGACATGAACAGCAGTTGTGATTACAAAACGGATTTGGGGGCTCAGACTGAAATTGTGATATTCACCCTAGAACTGCAAATGTGATTCCAAACGGGATTTGTGACCACACACTGAATTTGTGACCTAGAGATTTGAGCTGCAGTTGTGATACCAAACCGATATTGGGACCTCAGACAGGAATTGTGTTCTCCAGCCTCGTACTGCAATTGTGATTCCAAACTGGAATTGTGACCTAAGACTGGAATCGTGACCTCGAGACATGAGCTGCAGTTGTGATTCCAAACGGGAATTGTGGCCTCAGACTGGAATGGTGACCGCGAGACTTGAACAGCACTTCTGATTCCAAACCGGAATTGTGATGGCAGACTGGAATTGAGACCTCGAACTTTGAACTGCAATTGTGATTCCAAACAGAAACTTTGACCTCAGAGAGTAATTGTGACCTCATTCTATGAACTGCTATTGTGATTCCAAACTGTAATTGTGACCTCGAGACTTGAACTCCAGTTGTGATTCCAAACAGGACTTGTGACCTCAGACTGGAATTGTGACCTCGAGCCTTGACCGTCAGTTGTGAGTCCAACTGGGAATTCGGGCCTCAGACTGGAATTGTGACTCCTAGCCATGATCTGCAGTACTGATTCCAAACGGGAATTGTGGCCTCAGACTGGAATTGTGATCTCGAGACAGGAATAGCAGTTGTGATTCCAAACGGGAATCGTGGCCTCAGACTGGAAATGTGACAACTAGGCTTGAGCTGCAGTCGTGATACCATACCGGAATTGAGCCTTCAGACTGGAATCGTCACCTCGAGCAATGTAGAGCAGTTACGATTCAGAGCCGGAATTGGGACCTCAGACTGGAACAGTGACTTCAAACCTTGAAATTAAGTTGTGATTCCAAAGCGGAATTGTGGCCTCAGACTTGAATTGTGACCCTGAGCCTTGTGCTGCATTTGTGATACCAAACCGGAATTGGGTCCTCAGACTGGAATCGTGATCTCGAGACATGAACATCAGTTGTGATTCCAACACGGAATTGGGGTCTCAGACTGGAATTGTGATCTCGAGCCTTGAACTGCCATTGTGATTTCAAATCGGAATTGGGTCCTCAGACTGGAATCGTGACCTCGAGACAGGATCAGCAGTTGTGATTCCAAACGGGAATTGTGGCCTCAGACTGGAATTGTGACCCCGAGCATTGAGCAGCAGTTGTGATTCCAAACGGGAATTGTGACCTCAGTCTGGCATTGTGATCTCAAGCCTTGAACTGCAATTGTGATTCCAAACCGGAATTGTGGCCTCAGACTGGAATTGAGACCTCGAGCTTTGAACTGCAATTGTGATTCCAAACAGAAATTATGACCTCAGAGAGTAATTGTGACCTCATTCCATGAACTGCTATTGTGATTTCAAACAGGAATTGTGACCTCGAGCCTTGAACTGCAGTACTGATTCCAAACAGGAATTGGGGCCTCAGACTGGAATTGTGATCTCGAGACAGGAATAGCAGTTGTGATTCCAAACAGGAATATTGACCTAAGACTGGAATTGTGATTTCATTCCATGAACTGCTATTGTGAATCCAAACTGTAATTGTGACCTCGATCCTTGAACTGCAGTTGTGATTCCAAACGGGAATTGTGGCCTCAGACTGGAATTGTGACCCCGAGCCTTGAGCTGCACTTGTGATTCCAAACCAGTATAGGGTCATCAGACTAGAATCGTGTCTTCGAGCCTTGAACTTTAGTAGTGTTTCCTGACAGGATTTGGGGCTTAAGACTGGAATTGTGATCTTGAGAGTTGAAATGCAATTGTGATTCCAAACAGGATTCATGAACTCTGACTGGAATTGTGACCTCGAGCATTGAACATCAATCGTGATTCCCAACATGAATTCTATCCTCATACTGGAATTGTGGCCTCAAGACTTAAAATGCAAATGTGATTTCAAACTGGAATTGTGACCTCAAGCCTTGAAATGCAATTGTTATTTCAAACCGGAATTGTGAAATCAAGCCTTGAACTGCTAATATGATTCCAAACCGGAATTGTGGCCTCAGACTTGAATTGTGACCTCGAGCCTTGAATAGCAGTTGTGATTCCGAACTGTAATTGTGACCTCGGGCCTTGAATTGCAGTTGTGATTCCAAACGGGAATTGTGGCCTCAGACTGGAACTATGACCCCGGAGCCTTGAGCTGCAGTACTGATTCCAAACAGCTATTGCGTCCTCAGACTGCAGTTGTGACTTCGAGCCTTGAATTTTAGTTGTGATTCCAAAGCCGTATTGTGGCCTCAGACTGGAATTGTGACCTCGAGGCTTGAACATCAATTGTGATTCCAAACAGGAATTGTGTCCTCATACTGGAATTGTGGCCTCATGACTTAAAATGCAAATGTGATTTGAAACTGGAATGGTGAACTCAAGCCTTGAACTGCAATTGTGATTCCAAATTGGAATTGTGAACTCAAGCCTTGAATAGCAGTTGTGATTCCAAACGGGAATTGTGGCCTCAGACTGGAATTGTGATCTCGAGCCTTGAACTGCAATTTTGATTCCAAACAAGAATTGTGACCGCAGACTGGATTTGTGACCTCGAGACTTGAACTACAATTGGATTTCAAAGAGGAATTGGGGCCTCAGACTGGAACTGTGACTACGAACCTTGAAATTAAGTTGTGATTCCAAATCGGAATTGGGTCCTCAGACTGGAATTGTGACCCTGAGCCTTGTGCTGCATCTGTGATACCAAACCGGAATTGGGTCCTCAGACTGGAATTGGGGGCTCAGACTGGAATTGTGATCTCGACCCTTGAACTGCAAATGTGATTCCAAACGGGATATGTGACCACACACTGCATTTGTGACCTAGAGATTTGAGCTGCAGTTCTGATACCAAACCGCAATTGTGACCTCAGACTGGGTTTGTGACCCCGAGCCTTGAGCTGCGGTTTTGATACCAAACCGGTATTGGGTCCTCAGACTGCAATTGTGTCTTCGAGCCTTGAACTTTAGTAGTGTTTCCTGACAGGATTTGGGGCCTAAGACTGGAATTGTGATCTCGAGACTTGAAATGTATTTGTGATACCAAACAGGATTCATGAACTCTGACTGCAATTGTGAGCTCAAGCCTTGAAGATCAGTTGTGATTCCAAACAGGAATTGTGTCCTCATACTGGAATTGTGGCCTCATGACTTAAAATGCAAATGTGATTTGAAACTGGAATTGTGTTCTCCAGCCTTGAAATGCAATTGTGATTCCAAACCGGAATTGTGAAATCAAGCCTTGAACTGCAATTGTGATTCCAAACCGGAATTGTGACCTCGAGGCTTGAATAGCAGTTGTAATTCCAAACGGGAATTGTGGCCTCAGACTAGAACTGTGACTCCGAGCCTTGAGCTTCAGTTGTGATTCCAAACGGGAATTGCGGCCTCAGACTGGAATTGTGATCTCGACCCTTGAATTGTAAATGTGATTCCAAACGGGATTAGTGACCACACACTGAATTTGTGACCTAGAGATTTGAGCTGCAGTTGTGGAACCAAACCGATATCGGGACCTCAGACTGGAATTGTGACCCTGAACCTTAAGCTGCAGCTCTGAAATCAAACCGGAATTGGGGGCTCAGACTGGAATTGTGATCTCGGGCCTTGAACTGCCATTGTGATTCCAAACGGGAATTGTGGCCTCAGACTGGAATTGTGACCGCGAGACATGAACAGCAGTTGTGATTACAAAACGGAATTGGGGGCTCAGACTGGAATTGTGATCTCGAGCCTTGAACTGCCATTGTGATTCCAAACAGGAATTGTGGCCTCAGACTGCAATTGTGATCTTGAGCCTTGAACTGAAATTTTGATTCCAAACAAGAATTGTGACCTCAGACTGGATTTGTGACCTCGAGCCTTGGACTACAATTGTGATTTCAAACAGGAATTGTGGCCTCAGACTGGAATTGTGATCTCGAGACTTGAACTGCAATTGTGATTCCAAACTGGAATTGTAAACTCAAGCCTTGAATAGCAGTTGTGATTCCAAACGGGAATTGTGGCCTCAGACTGGAATTGTGACCCCGAGCATTGAGCAGCAGTTGTGATTCCAAACGGGAATTGAGACCTCAGTCTGGCATTGTGATCTCAAGCCTTGAACTGCAATTGTGATTCCAAACCGGAATTGTGACCGCAGACTGGAATTGAGACCTCGAGATTTGAACTGCAATTGTGATTCCAAACAGAAATTATGACCTCAGAAAGTAATTGTGACCTCATTCCATGAACTCCTATTGTGATTCCAAACTGTAATAGTGAGCTCGAGCCTTGAACTGCAGTACTGATTCCAAACAGGAATTGGGGCCTCAGACTGGAATTGTGATCTCGAGACAGGAATAGCAGTTGTGATTCTAAACGGGAATCGTGGCCTCAGACTGGAAATGTGACAACTAGGCTTGAGCTGCAGTTGTGATACCATACCGGAATTGAGTCTTCAGACTGGAATCGTCACCTCGAGCAATGTAGAGCAGTTGCGATTCAGAGCAGGAATTGGGACCTCAAACTGGAACTGTGACTACGAACCTTGAAATTAACTTGTGATTCCAAATCGGAATTGGGTCCTCAGACTGGAATTGTGACCCTGAGCCTTGTGCTGCATCTGTGATACCAAACCGGAATTGGGTCTTCAGACTGGAATTGGGGGCTCAGACTGGAATTGTGATCTCGACCCTTAAACTGCAAATGTGATTCCAAACGGGATTTGTGACCACACACTGAATTTGTGACCTAGAGATTTGAGCTGCAGTTGTGATACCAAACCGATATTGGGACCTCAGGCAGGAATTGTGTTCTCCAGCCTCGTACTGCAATTGTGATTCCAAACTGGAATTGTGACCTAAGACTGGAATCGTGACCTCGAGACATGAGCTGCAGTTGTGATTCCAAACGGGAATTGTGGCCTCAGACTGGAATGGTGACCGCGAGACTTGAACAGCACTTCTGATTCCAAACCGGAATTGTGATGGCAGACTGGAATTGAGACCTCGAACTTTGAACTGCAATTGTGATTCCAAACAGAAACTTTGACCTCAGAGAGTAATTGTGACCTCATTCTATGAACTGCTATTGTGATTCCAAACTGTAATTGTGACCTCGAGCCTTGAACTCCAGTTGTGATTCCAAACAGGACTTGTGACCTCAGACTGGAATTGTGACCTCGAGCCTTGACCGGCAGTTGTGAGTCCAACTGGGAATTGGGGCCTCAGACTGGAATTGGGACTCCTAGCCATGATCTGCAGTACTGATTCCAAACGGGAATCGTGGCCTCAGACTGGAAATGTGACAACTAGGCTTGAGCTGCAGTTGTGATACCATACCGGAATTGAGTCTTCAGACTGGAATCGTCACCTCGAGCAATGTAGAGCAGTTACGATTCAGAGCCGGAATTGTGGCCTCAGACTTGAATTGTGACCCTGAGCCTTGTGCTGCATTTGTGATACCAAACCGGAATTGGGTCCTCAGACTGGAATCGTGATCTCGAGACATGAACATCAGTTGTGATTCCAACACGGAATTGGGGGCTCAGACTGGAATTGTGATCTCGAGCCTTGAACTGCCATTGTGATTTCAAATCGGAATTGGGTCCTCAGACTGGAATCGTGACCTCGGGACAGGATCAGCAGTTCTGATTCCAAACGGGAATTGTGGCCTCAGACTGGAATTGTGACCCCGAGCATTGAGCAGCAGTTGTGATTCCAAACGGGAATTGTGACCTCAGTCTGGCATTGTGATCTCAAGCCTTGAACTGCAATTGTGATTCCAAACCGGAATTGTGGCCTCAGACTGGAATTGAGACCTCGAGCTTTGAACTGCAATTGTGATTCCAAACAGAAATTATGACCTCAGAGAGTAATTGTGACCTCATTCCATGAACTGCTATTGTGATTTCAAACAGGAATTGTGACCTCGAGCCTTGAACTGCAGTACTGATTCCAAACGGGAATTGGGGCCTCAGACTGGAATTGTGATCTCGAGACAGGAATAGCAGTTGTGATTCCAAACAGGAATATTGACCTAACACTGGAATTGTGATTTCATTCCATGAACTGCTATTGTGAATCCAAACTGTAATTGTGACCTCGATCCTTGAACTGCAGTCGTGATTCCAAACGGGAATTGAGGCCTCAGACTGGAATTGTGATCTCGACCCTTGAATTGTAAATGTGATTCCAAACGGGATTAGTGACCACACACTGAATTTGTGACCTAGAGATTTGAGCTGCAGTTGTGGAACCAAACCGATATCGGGACCTCAGACTGGAATTGTGACCCTGAACCTTAAGCTGCAGCTCTGAAATCAAACCGGAATTGGGGGCTCAGACTGGAATTGTGATCTCGGGCCTTGAACTGCCATTGTGATTCCAAACGGGAATTGTGGCCTCAGACTGGAATTGTGACCGCGAGACATGAACAGCAGTTGTGATTACAAAACGGAATTGGGGGCTCAGACTGGAATTGTGATCTCGAGCCTTGAACTGCCATTGTGATTCCAAACAGGAATTGTGGCCTCAGACTGCAATTGTGATCTCGAGCCTTGAACTGCAATTTTGATTCCAAACAAGAATTGTGACCTCAGACTGGATTTGTGACCTTGAGCCTTGGACTACAATTGGATTTCAAACAGGAATTGTGGCCTCAGACTGCAATTGTGATCTCGAGCCTTGAACTGCAATTGTGATTCCAAACTGGAATTGTAAACTCAAGCCTTGAATAGCAGTTGTGATTCCAAACGGGAATTGTGGCCTCAGACTGGAATTGTGACCCCGAGCATTGAGCAGCAGTTGTGATTCCAAACGGGAATTGAGACCTCAGTCTGGCATTGTGATCTCAAGCCTTGAACTGCAGTACTGATTCCAAACCGGAATTGTGATCGCAGACTGGAATTGAGACCTCGAGCTTTGAACTGCAATTGTGATTCCAAACAGAAATTATGACCTCAGAGAGTAATTGTGACCTCATTCCATGAACTCCTATTGTGATTCCAAACTGTAATAGTGAGCTCGAGCCTTGAACTGCAGTACTGATTCCAAACAGGAAATGGGGCCTCAGACTGGAATTGTGATCTCGAGACAGGAATAGCAGTTGTGATTCCAAATGGGAATCGTGGCCTCAGACTGGAAATGTGACAACTAGGCTTGAGCTGCAGTTGTGATACCATACCGGAATTGAGTCTTCAGACTGGAATCATCACCTCGAGCAATGTAGAGCAGTTACGATTCAGAGCCGGAATTGTGACCTCAGACTGGAACTGTGACTTCGAACCTTGAAATTAAGTTGTGATTCCAAAGCGGAATTGTGGCCTCAGACTTGAATTGTGACCCTGAGCCTTGTGCTGCATCTGTGATACCAAACCGGAATTGGGTCTTCAGACTGGAATTGTGACCTCGAGACATGAACAGCAGTTGTGATTACAAAACGGAATTCCGGGCTCAGACTGAAATTGTGATATTCACCCTAGAACTGCAAATGTGATTCCAAACGGGATTTGTGACCACACACTGAATTTGTGACCTAGAGATTTGAGCTGCAGTTGTGATACCAAACCGATATTGGGACCTCAGACAAGAATTGTGTTCTCCAGGCTTATACTGCAATTGTGATTCCAAACTGGAATTGTGACCTAAGACTGGAATCGTGACCTCGAGACATGAGCTGCAGTTGTGATTCCAAACGGGAATTGTGGCCTCAGACTGGAATTGTGACCCCGAGACTTGAACAGCACTTCTGATTCCAAACCGGAATTGTGACGGCAGACTGGAATTGAGACCTCGAACTTTGAACTGCAATTGTGATTCCAAACAGAAACTTTGACCTCAGAGAGTAATTGTGACCTCATTCTATGAACTGCTATTGTGATTCCAAACTGTAATTGTGACCTCGAGCCTTGAACTCCAGTTGTGATTCCAAACAGGACTTGTGACCTCAGACTGGAATTGTGACCTCGAGCCTTGACCGGCAGTTGTGAGTCCAACTGGGAATTGGGGCCTCAGACTGGAATTGTGACTCCTAGCCATGATCTGCAGTACTGATTCCAAACGGGAATTGTGGCCTCAGACTGGAATTGTGATCTCGAGACAGGAATAGCAGTTGTGATTCCAAACAGGAATCGTGGCCTCAGACTGGAAATGTGACAACTAGGCTTGAGCTGCAGTTGTGATACCATACCGGAATTGAGTCTTCAGACTGGAATCGTCACCTCGAGCAATGTAGAGCAGTTACGATTCAGAGCCGGAATTGGGACCTCAGACTGGAACAGTGACTTCAAACCTTGAAATTAAGTTGTGATTCCAAAGCGGAATTGTGGCCTCAGACTTGAATTGTGACCCTGAGCCTTGTGCTGCATTTGTGATACCAAACCGGAATTGGGTCCTCAGACTGGAATCGTGATCTCGAGACATGAACATCAGTTGTGATTCCAACACGGAATTGGGGGCTCAGACTGGAATTGTGATCTCGAGCCTTGAACTGCCATTGTGATTTCAAATCGGAATTGGGTCCTCAGACTGGAATCGTGACCTCGGGACAGGATCAGCAGTTGTGATTCCAAACGGGAATTGTGGCCTCAGACTGGAATTGTGACCCCGAGCATTGAGCAGCAGTTGTGATTCCAAACGGGAATTGTGACCTCAGTCTGGCATTGTGATCTCAAGCCTTGAACTGCAATTGTGATTCCAAACCGGAATTGTGGCCTCAGACTGGAATTGAGACCTCGAGCTTTGAACTGCAATTGTGATTCCAAACAGAAATTATGACCTCAGAGAGTAATTGTGACCTCATTCCATGAACTGCTATTGTGATTTCAAACAGGAATTGTGACCTCGAGCCTTGAACTGCAGTACTGATTCCAAACAGGAATTGGGGCCTCAGACTGGAATTGTGATCTCGAGACAGGAATAGCAGTTGTGATTCCAAACAGGAATATTGACCTAAGACTGGAATTGTGATTTCATTCCATGAACTGCTATTGTGAATCCAAACTGTAATTGTGACCTCGATCCTTGAACTGCAGTTGTGATTCCAAACGGGAATTGTGGCCTCAGACTGGAATTGTGACCCCGAGCCTTGAGCTGCACTTGTGATTCCAAACCAGTATAGGGTCATCAGACTAGAATCGTGTCTTCGAGCCTTGAACTTTAGTAGTGTTTCCTGACAGGATTTGGGGCCTAAGACTGGAATTGTGATCTTGAGAGTTGAAATGCAATTGTGATTCCAAACAGGATTCATGAACTCTGACTGGAATTGTGACCTCGAGCATTGAACATCAATCGTGATTCCCAACATGAATTCTATCCTCATACTGGAATTGTGGCCTCAAGACTTAAAATGCAAATGTGATTTCAAACTGGAATTGTGACCTCAAGCCTTGAAATGCAATTGTTATTTCAAACCGGAATTGTGAAATCAAGCCTTGAACTGCTAATATGATTCCAAACCGGAATTGTGGCCTCAGACTTGAATTGTGACCTCGAGCCTTGAATAGCAGTTGTGATTCCGAACTGTAATTGTGACCTCGAGCCTTGAATTGCAGTTGTGATTCCAAACGGGAATTGTGGCCTCAGACTGGAACTATGACCCCGGAGCCTTGAGCTGCAGTACTGATTCCAAACAGCTATTGCGTCCTCAGACTGCAGTTGTGACTTCGAGCCTTGAATTTTAGTTGTGATTCCAAAGCCGTATTGTGGCCTCAGACTGGAATTGTGACCTCGAGGCTTGAACATCAATTGTGATTCCAAACAGGAATTGTGTCCTCATACTGGAATTGTGGCCTCATGACTTAAAATGCAAATGTGATTTGAAACTGGAATTGTGAACTCAAGCCTTGAACTGCAATTGTGATTCCAAATTGGAATTGTGAACTCAAGCCTTGAATAGCAGTTGTGATTCCAAACGGGAATTGGGGCCTCAGACTGGAATTGTGACGTCGAGACAGGATCAGCAGTTGTGATTCCAAACGGGAATTGTGGCCTCAGACTGGAATTGTGACCCCGAGCATTGAGCAGCAGTTGTGATTCCAAACAGGAATTGTGTCCTCATACTGGAATTGTGGCCTCATGACTTAAAATGCAAATGTGATTTGAAACTGGAATTGTGAACTCAAGCCTTGAACTGCAATTGTGATTCCAAATTGGAATTGTGAACTCAAGCCTTGAATAGCAGTTGTGATTCCAAACGGGAATTGTGGCCTCAGACTGGAATTGTGACCCCGAGCATTGAGCAGCAGTTGTGATTCCAAACGGGAATTGAGACCTCAGTCTGGCATTGTGATCTCAAGCCTTGAACTGCAGTACTGATTCCAAACCGGAATTGTGATCGCAGACTGGAATTGAGACCTCGAGCTTTGAACTGCAATTGTGATTCCAAACAGAAATTATGACCTCAGAGAGTAATTGTGACCTCATTCCATGAACTCCTATTGTGATTCCAAACTGTAATAGTGAGCTCGAGCCTTGAACTGCAGTACTGATTCCAAACAGGAAATGGGGCCTCAGACTGGAATTGTGATCTCGAGACAGGAATAGCAGTTGTGATTCCAAATGGGAATCGTGGCCTCAGACTGGAAATGTGACAACTAGGCTTGAGCTGCAGTTGTGATACCATACCGGAATTGAGTCTTCAGACTGGAATCATCACCTCGAGCAATGTAGAGCAGTTACGATTCAGAGCCGGAATTGTGACCTCAGACTGGAACTGTGACTTCGAACCTTGAAATTAAGTTGTGATTCCAAAGCGGAATTGTGGCCTCAGACTTGAATTGTGACCCTGAGCCTTGTGCTGCATCTGTGATACCAAACCGGAATTGGGTCTTCAGACTGGAATTGTGACCTCGAGACATGAACAGCAGTTGTGATTACAAAACGGAATTCCGGGCTCAGACTGAAATTGTGATATTCACCCTAGAACTGCAAATGTGATTCCAAACGGGATTTGTGACCACACACTGAATTTGTGACCTAGAGATTTGAGCTGCAGTTGTGATACCAAACCGATATTGGGACCTCAGACAAGAATTGTGTTCTCCAGGCTTATACTGCAATTGTGATTCCAAACTGGAATTGTGACCTAAGACTGGAATCGTGACCTCGAGACATGAGCTGCAGTTGTGATTCCAAACGGGAATTGTGGCCTCAGACTGGAATTGTGACCCCGAGACTTGAACAGCACTTCTGATTCCAAACCGGAATTGTGACGGCAGACTGGAATTGAGACCTCGAACTTTGAACTGCAATTGTGATTCCAAACAGAAACTTTGACCTCAGAGAGTAATTGTGACCTCATTCTATGAACTGCTATTGTGATTCCAAACTGTAATTGTGACCTCGAGCCTTGAACTCCAGTTGTGATTCCAAACAGGACTTGTGACCTCAGACTGGAATTGTGACCTCGAGCCTTGACCGGCAGTTGTGAGTCCAACTGGGAATTGGGGCCTCAGACTGGAATTGTGACTCCTAGCCATGATCTGCAGTACTGATTCCAAACGGGAATTGTGGCCTCAGACTGGAATTGTGATCTCGAGACAGGAATAGCAGTTGTGATTCCAAACAGGAATCGTGGCCTCAGACTGGAAATGTGACAACTAGGCTTGAGCTGCAGTTGTGATACCATACCGGAATTGAGTCTTCAGACTGGAATCGTCACCTCGAGCAATGTAGAGCAGTTACGATTCAGAGCCGGAATTGGGACCTCAGACTGGAACAGTGACTTCAAACCTTGAAATTAAGTTGTGATTCCAAAGCGGAATTGTGGCCTCAGACTTGAATTGTGACCCTGAGCCTTGTGCTGCATTTGTGATACCAAACCGGAATTGGGTCCTCAGACTGGAATCGTGATCTCGAGACATGAACATCAGTTGTGATTCCAACACGGAATTGGGGGCTCAGACTGGAATTGTGATCTCGAGCCTTGAACTGCCATTGTGATTTCAAATCGGAATTGGGTCCTCAGACTGGAATCGTGACCTCGGGACAGGATCAGCAGTTGTGATTCCAAACGGGAATTGTGGCCTCAGACTGGAATTGTGACCCCGAGCATTGAGCAGCAGTTGTGATTCCAAACGGGAATTGTGACCTCAGTCTGGCATTGTGATCTCAAGCCTTGAACTGCAATTGTGATTCCAAACCGGAATTGTGGCCTCAGACTGGAATTGAGACCTCGAGCTTTGAACTGCAATTGTGATTCCAAACAGAAATTATGACCTCAGAGAGTAATTGTGACCTCATTCCATGAACTGCTATTGTGATTTCAAACAGGAATTGTGACCTCGAGCCTTGAACTGCAGTACTGATTCCAAACAGGAATTGGGGCCTCAGACTGGAATTGTGATCTCGAGACAGGAATAGCAGTTGTGATTCCAAACAGGAATATTGACCTAAGACTGGAATTGTGATTTCATTCCATGAACTGCTATTGTGAATCCAAACTGTAATTGTGACCTCGATCCTTGAACTGCAGTTGTGATTCCAAACGGGAATTGTGGCCTCAGACTGGAATTGTGACCCCGAGCCTTGAGCTGCACTTGTGATTCCAAACCAGTATAGGGTCATCAGACTAGAATCGTGTCTTCGAGCCTTGAACTTTAGTAGTGTTTCCTGACAGGATTTGGGGCCTAAGACTGGAATTGTGATCTTGAGAGTTGAAATGCAATTGTGATTCCAAACAGGATTCATGAACTCTGACTGGAATTGTGACCTCGAGCATTGAACATCAATCGTGATTCCCAACATGAATTCTATCCTCATACTGGAATTGTGGCCTCAAGACTTAAAATGCAAATGTGATTTCAAACTGGAATTGTGACCTCAAGCCTTGAAATGCAATTGTTATTTCAAACCGGAATTGTGAAATCAAGCCTTGAACTGCTAATATGATTCCAAACCGGAATTGTGGCCTCAGACTTGAATTGTGACCTCGAGCCTTGAATAGCAGTTGTGATTCCGAACTGTAATTGTGACCTCGAGCCTTGAATTGCAGTTGTGATTCCAAACGGGAATTGTGGCCTCAGACTGGAACTATGACCCCGGAGCCTTGAGCTGCAGTACTGATTCCAAACAGCTATTGCGTCCTCAGACTGCAGTTGTGACTTCGAGCCTTGAATTTTAGTTGTGATTCCAAAGCCGTATTGTGGCCTCAGACTGGAATTGTGACCTCGAGGCTTGAACATCAATTGTGATTCCAAACAGGAATTGTGTCCTCATACTGGAATTGTGGCCTCATGACTTAAAATGCAAATGTGATTTGAAACTGGAATTGTGAACTCAAGCCTTGAACTGCAATTGTGATTCCAAATTGGAATTGTGAACTCAAGCCTTGAATAGCAGTTGTGATTCCAAACGGGAATTGTGGCCTCAGACTGGAATTGTGACCCCGAGCATTGAGCAGCAGTTGTGATTCCAAACGGGAATTGAGACCTCAGTCTGGCATTGTGATCTCAAGCCTTGAACTGCAGTACTGATTCCAAACCGGAATTGTGATCGCAGACTGGAATTGAGACCTCGAGCTTTGAACTGCAATTGTGATTCCAAACAGAAATTATGACCTCAGAGAGTAATTGTGACCTCATTCCATGAACTCCTATTGTGATTCCAAACTGTAATAGTGAGCTCGAGCCTTGAACTGCAGTACTGATTCCAAACAGGAAATGGGGCCTCAGACTGGAATTGTGATCTCGAGACAGGAATAGCAGTTGTGATTCCAAATGGGAATCGTGGCCTCAGACTGGAAATGTGACAACTAGGCTTGAGCTGCAGTTGTGATACCATACCGGAATTGAGTCTTCAGACTGGAATCATCACCTCGAGCAATGTAGAGCAGTTACGATTCAGAGCCGGAATTGGGACCTCAGACTGGAACTGTGACTTCGAACCTTGAAATTAAGTTGTGATTCCAAAGCGGAATTGTGGCCTCAGACTTGAATTGTGACCCTGAGCCTTGTGCTGCATCTGTGATACCAAACCGGAATTGGGTCTTCAGACTGGAATTGTGACCTCGAGACATGAACAGCAGTTGTGATTACAAAACGGAATTCCGGGCTCAGACTGAAATTGTGATATTCACCCTAGAACTGCAAATGTGATTCCAAACGGGATTTGTGACCACACACTGAATTTGTGACCTAGAGATTTGAGCTGCAGTTGTGATACCAAACCGATATTGGGACCTCAGACAAGAATTGTGTTCTCCAGGCTTATACTGCAATTGTGATTCCAAACTGGAATTGTGACCTAAGACTGGAATCGTGACCTCGAGACATGAGCTGCAGTTGTGATTCCAAACGGGAATTGTGGCCTCAGACTGGAATTGTGACCCCGAGACTTGAACAGCACTTCTGATTCCAAACCGGAATTGTGACGGCAGACTGGAATTGAGACCTCGAACTTTGAACTGCAATTGTGATTCCAAACAGAAACTTTGACCTCAGAGAGTAATTGTGACCTCATTCTATGAACTGCTATTGTGATTCCAAACTGTAATTGTGACCTCGAGCCTTGAACTCCAGTTGTGATTCCAAACAGGACTTGTGACCTCAGACTGGAATTGTGACCTCGAGCCTTGAACTGCCATTGTGATTCCAAACAGGAATTGTGACCTCAGACTGGATTTGTGACCTCGAGCCTTGGACTACAATTGTGATTTCAAACAGGAATTGTGGCCTCAGACTGGAATTGTGATCTCGAGCCTTGAACTGCAATTGTGATTCCAAACTGGAATTGTAAACTCAAGCCTTGAATAGCAGTTGTGATTCCAAACGGGAATTGTGGCCTCAGACTGGAATTGTGACCCGGAGCATTGAGCAGCAGTTGTGATTCCAAACGGGAATTGAGACCTCAGTCTGGCATTGTGATCTCAAGCCTTGAACTGCAATTGTGATTCCAAACCGGAATTGTGACCGCAGACTGGAATTGAGACCTCGAGCTTTGAACTGCAATTGTGATTCCAAACAGAAATTATGACCTCAGACTGGAATTGTGACCTCATTCCATGAACTCCTATTGTGATTCCAAACTGTAATAGTGAGCTCGAGCCTTGAACTGCAGTACTGATTCCAAACAGGAATTGGGGCCTCAGACTGGAATTGTGATCTCGAGACAGGAATAGCAGTTGTGATTCTAAACGGGAATCGTGGCCTCAGACTGGAAATGTGACAACTAGGCTTGAGCTGCAGTTGTGATACCATACCGGAATTGAGTCTTCAGACTGGAATCATCACCTCGAGCAATGTAGAGAAGTTACGATTCAGAGCCGGAATTGGGACCTCAGACTGGAACTGTGACTTCGAACCTTGAAATTAAGTTGTGATTCCAAAGCGGAATTGTGGCCTCAGACTTGAATTGTGACCCTGAGCCTTGTGCTGCATCTGTGATACCAAACCGGAATTGGGTCTTCAGACTGGAATTGTGACCTCGAGACATGAACAGCAGTTGTGATTACAAAACGGATTTGGGGGCTCAGACTGAAATTGTGATATTCACCCTAGAACTGCAAATGTGATTCCAAACGGGATTTGTGACCACACACTGAATTTGTGACCTAGAGATTTGAGCTGCAGTTGTGATACCAAACCGATATTGGGACCTCAGACAGGAATTGTGTTCTCCAGCCTCGTACTGCAATTGTGATTCCAAACTGGAATTGTGACCTAAGACTGGAATCGTGACCTCGAGACATGAGCTGCAGTTGTGATTCCAAACGGGAATTGTGGCCTCAGACTGGAATGGTGACCGCGAGACTTGAACAGCACTTCTGATTCCAAACCGGAATTGTGATGGCAGACTGGAATTGAGACCTCGAACTTTGAACTGCAATTGTGATTCCAAACAGAAACTTTGACCTCAGAGAGTAATTGTGACCTCATTCTATGAACTGCTATTGTGATTCCAAACTGTAATTGTGACCTCGAGACTTGAACTCCAGTTGTGATTCCAAACAGGACTTGTGACCTCAGACTGGAATTGTGACCTCGAGCCTTGACCGTCAGTTGTGAGTCCAACTGGGAATTCGGGCCTCAGACTGGAATTGTGACTCCTAGCCATGATCTGCAGTACTGATTCCAAACGGGAATTGTGGCCTCAGACTGGAATTGTGATCTCGAGACAGGAATAGCAGTTGTGATTCCAAACGGGAATCGTGGCCTCAGACTGGAAATGTGACAACTAGGCTTGAGCTGCAGTCGTGATACCATACCGGAATTGAGCCTTCAGACTGGAATCGTCACCTCGAGCAATGTAGAGCAGTTACGATTCAGAGCCGGAATTGGGACCTCAGACTGGAACAGTGACTTCAAACCTTGAAATTAAGTTGTGATTCCAAAGCGGAATTGTGGCCTCAGACTTGAATTGTGACCCTGAGCCTTGTGCTGCATTTGTGATACCAAACCGGAATTGGGTCCTCAGACTGGAATCGTGATCTCGAGACATGAACATCAGTTGTGATTCCAACACGGAATTGGGGTCTCAGACTGGAATTGTGATCTCGAGCCTTGAACTGCCATTGTGATTTCAAATCGGAATTGGGTCCTCAGACTGGAATCGTGACCTCGAGACAGGATCAGCAGTTGTGATTCCAAACGGGAATTGTGGCCTCAGACTGGAATTGTGACCCCGAGCATTGAGCAGCAGTTGTGATTCCAAACGGGAATTGTGACCTCAGTCTGGCATTGTGATCTCAAGCCTTGAACTGCAATTGTGATTCCAAACCGGAATTGTGGCCTCAGACTGGAATTGAGACCTCGAGCTTTGAACTGCAATTGTGATTCCAAACAGAAATTATGACCTCAGAGAGTAATTGTGACCTCATTCCATGAACTGCTATTGTGATTTCAAACAGGAATTGTGACCTCGAGCCTTGAACTGCAGTACTGATTCCAAACAGGAATTGGGGCCTCAGACTGGAATTGTGATCTCGAGACAGGAATAGCAGTTGTGATTCCAAACAGGAATATTGACCTAAGACTGGAATTGTGATTTCATTCCATGAACTGCTATTGTGAATCCAAACTGTAATTGTGACCTCGATCCTTGAACTGCAGTTGTGATTCCAAACGGGAATTGTGGCCTCAGACTGGAATTGTGACCCCGAGCCTTGAGCTGCACTTGTGATTCCAAACCAGTATAGGGTCATCAGACTAGAATCGTGTCTTCGAGCCTTGAACTTTAGTAGTGTTTCCTGACAGGATTTGGGGCTTAAGACTGGAATTGTGATCTTGAGAGTTGAAATGCAATTGTGATTCCAAACAGGATTCATGAACTCTGACTGGAATTGTGACCTCGAGCATTGAACATCAATCGTGATTCCCAACATGAATTCTATCCTCATACTGGAATTGTGGCCTCAAGACTTAAAATGCAAATGTGATTTCAAACTGGAATTGTGACCTCAAGCCTTGAAATGCAATTGTTATTTCAAACCGGAATTGTGAAATCAAGCCTTGAACTGCTAATATGATTCCAAACCGGAATTGTGGCCTCAGACTTGAATTGTGACCTCGAGCCTTGAATAGCAGTTGTGATTCCGAACTGTAATTGTGACCTCGGGCCTTGAATTGCAGTTGTGATTCCAAACGGGAATTGTGGCCTCAGACTGGAACTATGACCCCGGAGCCTTGAGCTGCAGTACTGATTCCAAACAGCTATTGCGTCCTCAGACTGCAGTTGTGACTTCGAGCCTTGAATTTTAGTTGTGATTCCAAAGCCGTATTGTGGCCTCAGACTGGAATTGTGACCTCGAGGCTTGAACATCAATTGTGATTCCAAACAGGAATTGTGTCCTCATACTGGAATTGTGGCCTCATGACTTAAAATGCAAATGTGATTTGAAACTGGAATGGTGAACTCAAGCCTTGAACTGCAATTGTGATTCCAAATTGGAATTGTGAACTCAAGCCTTGAATAGCAGTTGTGATTCCAAACGGGAATTGTGGCCTCAGACTGGAATTGTGATCTCGAGCCTTGAACTGCAATTTTGATTCCAAACAAGAATTGTGACCGCAGACTGGATTTGTGACCTCGAGACTTGAACTACAATTGGATTTCAAAGAGGAATTGGGGCCTCAGACTGGAACTGTGACTACGAACCTTGAAATTAAGTTGTGATTCCAAATCGGAATTGGGTCCTCAGACTGGAATTGTGACCCTGAGCCTTGTGCTGCATCTGTGATACCAAACCGGAATTGGGTCCTCAGACTGGAATTGGGGGCTCAGACTGGAATTGTGATCTCGACCCTTGAACTGCAAATGTGATTCCAAACGGGATATGTGACCACACACTGCATTTGTGACCTAGAGATTTGAGCTGCAGTTCTGATACCAAACCGCAATTGTGACCTCAGACTGGGTTTGTGACCCCGAGCCTTGAGCTGCGGTTTTGATACCAAACCGGTATTGGGTCCTCAGACTGCAATTGTGTCTTCGAGCCTTGAACTTTAGTAGTGTTTCCTGACAGGATTTGGGGCCTAAGACTGGAATTGTGATCTCGAGACTTGAAATGTATTTGTGATACCAAACAGGATTCATGAACTCTGACTGCAATTGTGAGCTCAAGCCTTGAAGATCAGTTGTGATTCCAAACAGGAATTGTGTCCTCATACTGGAATTGTGGCCTCATGACTTAAAATGCAAATGTGATTTGAAACTGGAATTGTGTTCTCCAGCCTTGAAATGCAATTGTGATTCCAAACCGGAATTGTGAAATCAAGCCTTGAACTGCAATTGTGATTCCAAACCGGAATTGTGACCTCGAGGCTTGAATAGCAGTTGTAATTCCAAACGGGAATTGTGGCCTCAGACTAGAACTGTGACTCCGAGCCTTGAGCTTCAGTTGTGATTCCAAACGGGAATTGCGGCCTCAGACTGGAATTGTGATCTCGACCCTTGAATTGTAAATGTGATTCCAAACGGGATTAGTGACCACACACTGAATTTGTGACCTAGAGATTTGAGCTGCAGTTGTGGAACCAAACCGATATCGGGACCTCAGACTGGAATTGTGACCCTGAACCTTAAGCTGCAGCTCTGAAATCAAACCGGAATTGGGGGCTCAGACTGGAATTGTGATCTCGGGCCTTGAACTGCCATTGTGATTCCAAACGGGAATTGTGGCCTCAGACTGGAATTGTGACCGCGAGACATGAACAGCAGTTGTGATTACAAAACGGAATTGGGGGCTCAGACTGGAATTGTGATCTCGAGCCTTGAACTGCCATTGTGATTCCAAACAGGAATTGTGGCCTCAGACTGCAATTGTGATCTTGAGCCTTGAACTGAAATTTTGATTCCAAACAAGAATTGTGACCTCAGACTGGATTTGTGACCTCGAGCCTTGGACTACAATTGTGATTTCAAACAGGAATTGTGGCCTCAGACTGGAATTGTGATCTCGAGACTTGAACTGCAATTGTGATTCCAAACTGGAATTGTAAACTCAAGCCTTGAATAGCAGTTGTGATTCCAAACGGGAATTGTGGCCTCAGACTGGAATTGTGACCCCGAGCATTGAGCAGCAGTTGTGATTCCAAACGGGAATTGAGACCTCAGTCTGGCATTGTGATCTCAAGCCTTGAACTGCAATTGTGATTCCAAACCGGAATTGTGACCGCAGACTGGAATTGAGACCTCGAGATTTGAACTGCAATTGTGATTCCAAACAGAAATTATGACCTCAGAAAGTAATTGTGACCTCATTCCATGAACTCCTATTGTGATTCCAAACTGTAATAGTGAGCTCGAGCCTTGAACTGCAGTACTGATTCCAAACAGGAATTGGGGCCTCAGACTGGAATTGTGATCTCGAGACAGGAATAGCAGTTGTGATTCTAAACGGGAATCGTGGCCTCAGACTGGAAATGTGACAACTAGGCTTGAGCTGCAGTTGTGATACCATACCGGAATTGAGTCTTCAGACTGGAATCGTCACCTCGAGCAATGTAGAGCAGTTGCGATTCAGAGCAGGAATTGGGACCTCAAACTGGAACTGTGACTACGAACCTTGAAATTAACTTGTGATTCCAAATCGGAATTGGGTCCTCAGACTGGAATTGTGACCCTGAGCCTTGTGCTGCATCTGTGATACCAAACCGGAATTGGGTCTTCAGACTGGAATTGGGGGCTCAGACTGGAATTGTGATCTCGACCCTTAAACTGCAAATGTGATTCCAAACGGGATTTGTGACCACACACTGAATTTGTGACCTAGAGATTTGAGCTGCAGTTGTGATACCAAACCGATATTGGGACCTCAGGCAGGAATTGTGTTCTCCAGCCTCGTACTGCAATTGTGATTCCAAACTGGAATTGTGACCTAAGACTGGAATCGTGACCTCGAGACATGAGCTGCAGTTGTGATTCCAAACGGGAATTGTGGCCTCAGACTGGAATGGTGACCGCGAGACTTGAACAGCACTTCTGATTCCAAACCGGAATTGTGATGGCAGACTGGAATTGAGACCTCGAACTTTGAACTGCAATTGTGATTCCAAACAGAAACTTTGACCTCAGAGAGTAATTGTGACCTCATTCTATGAACTGCTATTGTGATTCCAAACTGTAATTGTGACCTCGAGCCTTGAACTCCAGTTGTGATTCCAAACAGGACTTGTGACCTCAGACTGGAATTGTGACCTCGAGCCTTGACCGGCAGTTGTGAGTCCAACTGGGAATTGGGGCCTCAGACTGGAATTGGGACTCCTAGCCATGATCTGCAGTACTGATTCCAAACGGGAATCGTGGCCTCAGACTGGAAATGTGACAACTAGGCTTGAGCTGCAGTTGTGATACCATACCGGAATTGAGTCTTCAGACTGGAATCGTCACCTCGAGCAATGTAGAGCAGTTACGATTCAGAGCCGGAATTGTGGCCTCAGACTTGAATTGTGACCCTGAGCCTTGTGCTGCATTTGTGATACCAAACCGGAATTGGGTCCTCAGACTGGAATCGTGATCTCGAGACATGAACATCAGTTGTGATTCCAACACGGAATTGGGGGCTCAGACTGGAATTGTGATCTCGAGCCTTGAACTGCCATTGTGATTTCAAATCGGAATTGGGTCCTCAGACTGGAATCGTGACCTCGGGACAGGATCAGCAGTTCTGATTCCAAACGGGAATTGTGGCCTCAGACTGGAATTGTGACCCCGAGCATTGAGCAGCAGTTGTGATTCCAAACGGGAATTGTGACCTCAGTCTGGCATTGTGATCTCAAGCCTTGAACTGCAATTGTGATTCCAAACCGGAATTGTGGCCTCAGACTGGAATTGAGACCTCGAGCTTTGAACTGCAATTGTGATTCCAAACAGAAATTATGACCTCAGAGAGTAATTGTGACCTCATTCCATGAACTGCTATTGTGATTTCAAACAGGAATTGTGACCTCGAGCCTTGAACTGCAGTACTGATTCCAAACGGGAATTGGGGCCTCAGACTGGAATTGTGATCTCGAGACAGGAATAGCAGTTGTGATTCCAAACAGGAATATTGACCTAACACTGGAATTGTGATTTCATTCCATGAACTGCTATTGTGAATCCAAACTGTAATTGTGACCTCGATCCTTGAACTGCAGTCGTGATTCCAAACGGGAATTGAGGCCTCAGACTGGAATTGTGATCTCGACCCTTGAATTGTAAATGTGATTCCAAACGGGATTAGTGACCACACACTGAATTTGTGACCTAGAGATTTGAGCTGCAGTTGTGGAACCAAACCGATATCGGGACCTCAGACTGGAATTGTGACCCTGAACCTTAAGCTGCAGCTCTGAAATCAAACCGGAATTGGGGGCTCAGACTGGAATTGTGATCTCGGGCCTTGAACTGCCATTGTGATTCCAAACGGGAATTGTGGCCTCAGACTGGAATTGTGACCGCGAGACATGAACAGCAGTTGTGATTACAAAACGGAATTGGGGGCTCAGACTGGAATTGTGATCTCGAGCCTTGAACTGCCATTGTGATTCCAAACAGGAATTGTGGCCTCAGACTGCAATTGTGATCTCGAGCCTTGAACTGCAATTTTGATTCCAAACAAGAATTGTGACCTCAGACTGGATTTGTGACCTTGAGCCTTGGACTACAATTGGATTTCAAACAGGAATTGTGGCCTCAGACTGCAATTGTGATCTCGAGCCTTGAACTGCAATTGTGATTCCAAACTGGAATTGTAAACTCAAGCCTTGAATAGCAGTTGTGATTCCAAACGGGAATTGTGGCCTCAGACTGGAATTGTGACCCCGAGCATTGAGCAGCAGTTGTGATTCCAAACGGGAATTGAGACCTCAGTCTGGCATTGTGATCTCAAGCCTTGAACTGCAGTACTGATTCCAAACCGGAATTGTGATCGCAGACTGGAATTGAGACCTCGAGCTTTGAACTGCAATTGTGATTCCAAACAGAAATTATGACCTCAGAGAGTAATTGTGACCTCATTCCATGAACTCCTATTGTGATTCCAAACTGTAATAGTGAGCTCGAGCCTTGAACTGCAGTACTGATTCCAAACAGGAAATGGGGCCTCAGACTGGAATTGTGATCTCGAGACAGGAATAGCAGTTGTGATTCCAAATGGGAATCGTGGCCTCAGACTGGAAATGTGACAACTAGGCTTGAGCTGCAGTTGTGATACCATACCGGAATTGAGTCTTCAGACTGGAATCATCACCTCGAGCAATGTAGAGCAGTTACGATTCAGAGCCGGAATTGTGACCTCAGACTGGAACTGTGACTTCGAACCTTGAAATTAAGTTGTGATTCCAAAGCGGAATTGTGGCCTCAGACTTGAATTGTGACCCTGAGCCTTGTGCTGCATCTGTGATACCAAACCGGAATTGGGTCTTCAGACTGGAATTGTGACCTCGAGACATGAACAGCAGTTGTGATTACAAAACGGAATTCCGGGCTCAGACTGAAATTGTGATATTCACCCTAGAACTGCAAATGTGATTCCAAACGGGATTTGTGACCACACACTGAATTTGTGACCTAGAGATTTGAGCTGCAGTTGTGATACCAAACCGATATTGGGACCTCAGACAAGAATTGTGTTCTCCAGGCTTATACTGCAATTGTGATTCCAAACTGGAATTGTGACCTAAGACTGGAATCGTGACCTCGAGACATGAGCTGCAGTTGTGATTCCAAACGGGAATTGTGGCCTCAGACTGGAATTGTGACCCCGAGACTTGAACAGCACTTCTGATTCCAAACCGGAATTGTGACGGCAGACTGGAATTGAGACCTCGAACTTTGAACTGCAATTGTGATTCCAAACAGAAACTTTGACCTCAGAGAGTAATTGTGACCTCATTCTATGAACTGCTATTGTGATTCCAAACTGTAATTGTGACCTCGAGCCTTGAACTCCAGTTGTGATTCCAAACAGGACTTGTGACCTCAGACTGGAATTGTGACCTCGAGCCTTGACCGGCAGTTGTGAGTCCAACTGGGAATTGGGGCCTCAGACTGGAATTGTGACTCCTAGCCATGATCTGCAGTACTGATTCCAAACGGGAATTGTGGCCTCAGACTGGAATTGTGATCTCGAGACAGGAATAGCAGTTGTGATTCCAAACAGGAATCGTGGCCTCAGACTGGAAATGTGACAACTAGGCTTGAGCTGCAGTTGTGATACCATACCGGAATTGAGTCTTCAGACTGGAATCGTCACCTCGAGCAATGTAGAGCAGTTACGATTCAGAGCCGGAATTGGGACCTCAGACTGGAACAGTGACTTCAAACCTTGAAATTAAGTTGTGATTCCAAAGCGGAATTGTGGCCTCAGACTTGAATTGTGACCCTGAGCCTTGTGCTGCATTTGTGATACCAAACCGGAATTGGGTCCTCAGACTGGAATCGTGATCTCGAGACATGAACATCAGTTGTGATTCCAACACGGAATTGGGGGCTCAGACTGGAATTGTGATCTCGAGCCTTGAACTGCCATTGTGATTTCAAATCGGAATTGGGTCCTCAGACTGGAATCGTGACCTCGGGACAGGATCAGCAGTTGTGATTCCAAACGGGAATTGTGGCCTCAGACTGGAATTGTGACCCCGAGCATTGAGCAGCAGTTGTGATTCCAAACGGGAATTGTGACCTCAGTCTGGCATTGTGATCTCAAGCCTTGAACTGCAATTGTGATTCCAAACCGGAATTGTGGCCTCAGACTGGAATTGAGACCTCGAGCTTTGAACTGCAATTGTGATTCCAAACAGAAATTATGACCTCAGAGAGTAATTGTGACCTCATTCCATGAACTGCTATTGTGATTTCAAACAGGAATTGTGACCTCGAGCCTTGAACTGCAGTACTGATTCCAAACAGGAATTGGGGCCTCAGACTGGAATTGTGATCTCGAGACAGGAATAGCAGTTGTGATTCCAAACAGGAATATTGACCTAAGACTGGAATTGTGATTTCATTCCATGAACTGCTATTGTGAATCCAAACTGTAATTGTGACCTCGATCCTTGAACTGCAGTTGTGATTCCAAACGGGAATTGTGGCCTCAGACTGGAATTGTGACCCCGAGCCTTGAGCTGCACTTGTGATTCCAAACCAGTATAGGGTCATCAGACTAGAATCGTGTCTTTGAGCCTTGAACTTTAGTAGTGTTTCCTGACAGGATTTGGGGCCTAAGACTGGAATTGTGATCTTGAGAGTTGAAATGCAATTGTGATTCCAAACAGGATTCATGAACTCTGACTGGAATTGTGACCTCGAGCATTGAACATCAATCGTGATTCCCAACATGAATTCTATCCTCATACTGGAATTGTGGCCTCAAGACTTAAAATGCAAATGTGATTTCAAACTGGAATTGTGACCTCAAGCCTTGAAATGCAATTGTTATTTCAAACCGGAATTGTGAAATCAAGCCTTGAACTGCTAATATGATTCCAAACCGGAATTGTGGCCTCAGACTTGAATTGTGACCTCGAGCCTTGAATAGCAGTTGTGATTCCGAACTGTAATTGTGACCTCGAGCCTTGAATTGCAGTTGTGATTCCAAACGGGAATTGTGGCCTCAGACTGGAACTATGACCCCGGAGCCTTGAGCTGCAGTACTGATTCCAAACAGCTATTGCGTCCTCAGACTGCAGTTGTGACTTCGAGCCTTGAATTTTAGTTGTGATTCCAAAGCCGTATTGTGGCCTCAGACTGGAATTGTGACCTCGAGGCTTGAACATCAATTGTGATTCCAAACAGGAATTGTGTCCTCATACTGGAATTGTGGCCTCATGACTTAAAATGCAAATGTGATTTGAAACTGGAATTGTGAACTCAAGCCTTGAACTGCAATTGTGATTCCAAATTGGAATTGTGAACTCAAGCCTTGAATAGCAGTTGTGATTCCAAACGGGAATTGTGGCCTCAGACTGGAATTGTGACCCCGAGCATTGAGCAGCAGTTGTGATTCCAAACGGGAATTGAGACCTCAGTCTGGCATTGTGATCTCAAGCCTTGAACTGCAGTACTGATTCCAAACCGGAATTGTGATCGCAGACTGGAATTGAGACCTCGAGCTTTGAACTGCAATTGTGATTCCAAACAGAAATTATGACCTCAGAGAGTAATTGTGACCTCATTCCATGAACTCCTATTGTGATTCCAAACTGTAATAGTGAGCTCGAGCCTTGAACTGCAGTACTGATTCCAAACAGGAAATGGGGCCTCAGACTGGAATTGTGATCTCGAGACAGGAATAGCAGTTGTGATTCCAAATGGGAATCGTGGCCTCAGACTGGAAATGTGACAACTAGGCTTGAGCTGCAGTTGTGATACCATACCGGAATTGAGTCTTCAGACTGGAATCATCACCTCGAGCAATGTAGAGCAGTTACGATTCAGAGCCGGAATTGGGACCTCAGACTGGAACTGTGACTTCGAACCTTGAAATTAAGTTGTGATTCCAAAGCGGAATTGTGGCCTCAGACTTGAATTGTGACCCTGAGCCTTGTGCTGCATCTGTGATACCAAACCGGAATTGGGTCTTCAGACTGGAATTGTGACCTCGAGACATGAACAGCAGTTGTGATTACAAAACGGAATTGGGGGCTCAGACTGAAATTGTGATATTCACCCTAGAACTGCAAATGTGATTCCAAACGGGATTTGTGACCACACACTGAATTTGTGACCTAGAGATTTGAGCTGCAGTTGTGATACCAAACCGATATTGGGACCTCAGACAAGAATTGTGTTCTCCAGGCTTATACTGCAATTGTGATTCCAAACTGGAATTGTGACCTAAGACTGGAATCGTGACCTCGAGACATGAGCTGCAGTTGTGATTCCAAACGGGAATTGTGGCCTCAGACTGGAATTGTGACCCCGAGACTTGAACAGCACTTCTGATTCCAAACCGGAATTGTGACGGCAGACTGGAATTGAGACCTCGAACTTTGAACTGCAATTGTGATTCCAAACAGAAACTTTGACCTCAGAGAGTAATTGTGACCTCATTCTATGAACTGCTATTGTGATTCCAAACTGTAATTGTGACCTCGAGCCTTGAACTCCAGTTGTGATTCCAAACAGGACTTGTGACCTCAGACTGGAATTGTGACCTCGAGCCTTGACCGGCAGTTGTGAGTCCAACTGGGAATTGGGGCCTCAGACTGGAATTGTGACTCCTAGCCATGATCTGCAGTACTGATTCCAAACGGGAATTGTGGCCTCAGACTGGAATTGTGATCTCGAGACAGGAATAGCAGTTGTGATTCCAAACAGGAATCGTGGCCTCAGACTGGAAATGTGACAACTAGGCTTGAGCTGCAGTTGTGATACCATACCGGAATTGAGTCTTCAGACTGGAATCGTCACCTCGAGCAATGTAGAGCAGTTACGATTCAGAGCCGGAATTGGGACCTCAGACTGGAACTGTGACTTCAAACCTTGAAATTAAGTTGTGATTCCAAAGCAGAATTGTGGCCTCAGACTTGAATTGTGACCCTGAGCCTTGTGCTGCATTTGTGATACCAAACCGGAATTGGGTCCTCAGACTGGAATCGTGACCCCGAGCCTTGAGCTGCACTTGTGATTCCAAACCAGTATAG